>NC_057809.1:152793609-152794113 GCF_018294505.1 Triticum aestivum
TCGCCTAAGTTTGAAAAATCCTACCGAGTGGAGAGCGACCCTCCCACTCGGAGGCTTAGCTGCAGTCCAGTTCTCGCCTAAGTGTTTGAAAATCCTACCGAGTGGAGAGCGACCCTCCCACTCGGGGGCTTAGCTGTAGTCCAGTACTCGCCTAAGTGTTTGAAAATCCTACCGAGTGGAGAGCGACCCTCCCACTCGGGGGCTTAGCTGCAGTCCAGTACTCGCCTAAGTGTTTGAAAATCCTACCGAGTGGTGAGCTAGCCTCCCACTCGGGGGCTTAGCTGCAGTCCAGTACTCGCCAAAGTGTTTGAAAGTCCTACCGAGTGGTGAGCCAGCCTCCCACTCGGGGGCTTAGCTGCAGTCCAGTACTCGCCTATGTGTTTGAAAATCCTACCGAGTGGTGAGCCAGCCTCCCACTCGGGGGCTTAGCTGCAGTCAAGTACTCGCCTAAGTGTTTGAAAATCCTACCGAGTGGTGAGCCTCCCACTCGGGAGCTTAGCTGCA
>NC_057809.1:152794123-152828820 GCF_018294505.1 Triticum aestivum
GCCTCATGGTCTATGGCGACTCAGATTTGGTGGTTAATCAAGTGATGAAGGAGTGGGACGTCAGAAGTCCAGCCATGACTGGTTATTGCAATGCAGTGAGAAAGCTGGAGAAGAAATTCGAGGGGTTAGAACTTCATCACATACCCCGACTGAAAAATCAAGCAGCTGATGATTTGGCGAAAATAGGTTCCAAGAGAGAAGCCATTCCCAGCAATGTGTTTTTGGAACACATCCACACACCATCAGTTCAAGAGGATCCCTTCACTGAAGAAGCCCCGCAGCCAAAAAGTGCCACGGATCCGACTGAAGTTGAAGTTCCAACTGTGGTCGACCTGATCATGGAAGTTTTGGTCATCACTCCCGATTGGACGGTACCGTACATCGCGTACATCCTAAGGAAAGAACTTCCAGAGGACGAAGAAGAGGCTCGACAGATCGTCCGTCGATCCAAGGCCTTTACAGGCATAAAGGGACAGTTGTATAGAGAAAGCGCGACTGGAATCAGTCAGAAGTGTATAACACCAGAAGAAGGTCAGATAATCCTTGATGATATCCACTCGGGAACCTGTGGTCATCATGCGTCCTCTCGGACCATTGTGGCTAAAGCATACCGAGCAGGATTCTACTGGCCAAGGGCAAATGAAATGGCGAAAGAGATAGTCAACAAATGTGAAGGATGCCAGTTTTACTCCAATATGTCACACAAACCCGCGTCAACCCTGAAGACCATTCCACTCGTCTGGCCCTTCGCTGTTTGGGGACTGGACATGGTTGGATCACTGAGAATGGGCAGGAGTGGTTTCACTCATGTGCTAGTAGCAGTCGCCAAGTTCACCAAATGGATTGAAGCTAAGCCTATCAAGAATCTTGATGCTTGCACTGCTATCAGTTTCATCAGAGAGTTGATATTCAGATATGGAGTTCCACACGGCATCATCACCGACAATGGGTCAAACTTCGATTCTGACAAGTTCGGAGCTTTTTGCGCCTCTCAAGGCACACGAGTCGACTACGCTTCAGTCGCTCACCCCCAGTCGAATGGACAAGCAGAAAGAGCAAATGGCTTAATTCTCAAAGGACTGAAACCCCGACTGATGCGCGATCTCAAGCACGCAGCGGGAGCATGGGTCGACGAGCTTCCATCAGTTCTTAGGGGATTGAGGACAACCCCGAACCGATCGACTGGAAGAACCCCATTCTTTCTGGTCTACGGAGCTGAAGCAGTTTTGCCGAGTGACCTGCTTCACAACGCACCCCGAGTCGAGCTCTACTCTGAAGATGAAGCAGAACAAGCCCGGCGAGACGCAGTTGACCTCCTGGAAGAAGAAAGAGAAATGGCCATGATCCGATCAACCATCTATTAGCAAGATTTGTGTCGATTCCATGCCAGAAATGTGAAGAGTCGAGACTTCCAAGAAGGAGACTTGGTCCTCCGAGTGGATCAATAGAAACCACACAAACTCGCTCCTACTTGGGAAGGTCCCTTCATCGTCACCAGAGTCCTCCACAATGGAGCGTACCACCTTTATAATGTCGATCGCCAGATTGATGAGCCACGAGCCTAGAATGCGGAGCTGCTCCACCCCTTTTATACTTGAATTCCCACTCGGATGAGATGTAATAAGAAAAACTTCTGTAGTTTATTTATCAAAGACAAGAACATTATAATTTTCCTAGTGATTGTTATTGCTTTTGTTTGCGCGAGAAATCCCCTAGTGGGTGGCTTAGCTGCGAATCCGTTTCGCCTAAGTTTGTAAAAAATAATTTCCTACCGAGTGGTGAGCTAGTCTCTCACTCGGAGGCTTAGATGCGAACCCATTTCGCCTAAGTGTTTGAAAATCCTACCGAGTGGTGAGCCAGCCTCCCACTCGGGGGCTTAGCTGCAATCCAGTACTCACCTAAGTGTTTGAAAATCCTACCGAGTGGTGAGCCAGCCTCCCACTCGGGGGCTTAGCTGCAGTCCAGTACTCGCCTAAGTGTTTGAAAATCCTATCGAGTGGTGAGCGAGCCTCCCGCTCGGGGGCTTAGCTGCAGTCCAGTACTCGCCTAAGTGTTTGAAAATCCTACCGAGTGGAGAGCGACCCTCCCACTCGGGGGCTTAGCTGCAGTCCAGTACTCGCCTAAGTTTGAAAAATCCTACCGAGTGGAGAGCGACCCTCCCACTCGGGGGCTTAGCTGCAGTCCAGTACTCGCCTAAGTGTTTGAAAATCCTACCGAGTGGAGAGTGACCCTCCCACTTGGGGGCTTAGCTGCAGTCCAGTACTCGCCTAAGTGTTTGAAAAATCCTACCGAGTGGAGAGTGACCCTCCCACTCGAGGGCTTAGCTGCAGTCCAGTACTCGCCTAAGTGTTTGAAAATCCTAATATGCTAAGCATACAAGATTTGTAAAACTTCCTTATGAGTGTGTTGAATACTAAGAAAAGTTTGATGCTTGATAATTGTTTTGAGATATGAAGATGGTGATATTAGAGTCGTGCTAGTTGAGTAGTTGTGAATTTGAGAAATACTTGTGTTAAAGTTTGTGATTCCCGTAGCATGCATGTATGGTGAACCGTTATGTGATGAAGTCGGAGCATATTTTATTTATTGATTGTCTTCCTTATGAGTGGCGGTCGGGGACGAGCGATGGTCTTTTCCTACCAATCTATCCCCCTAGGAGCATGCGCGTAATACTTTGCTTTGATAACTTGTAGATTTTTGCAATAAGTATATGAGTTCTTTATGACTAATGTTGAGTCCATGGATTATACGCACTCTTCTTCCTCCCACCATTGATAGCCTCTCTAATACCGCGCACTTTTCGCCGGTATCATACACCCACCATAAACCTTCCTCAAAACAGCCACCATACCTACCTATCATGGCATTTCCATAGCCATTCCGAGATATATTGAAATGCAACTTTCCACCGTTCTGTTTATTATGACACGCTCCATCATTGGCATATTGCTTAGCATGATCATGTAGTTGACATTTATTTGTGGCAAAGCCATAGTTCATAATTCTTTCATACATGTCACTCTTTATTCATTGCATATCCCGGTACACCGCCGGAGGCGTTCATATAGAGTTATAATTTGTTCTAAGTATCGAGTTGTAATTCATGAGTTGAAAGTAAATAAAAGTGTGATGATCATCATTACTAGAGCATTGTCCCAGTGAGGAAAGGATGATGGAGACTATGATTCCCCCACAAGTCGGGATGAGACTCCGGACGAAAAAAATATAAAAAAAGAAAAAGAAAAAAAAAGAGGCCATAAAAAAGAGAAAAGGCCCAAAAAAAGAATGAAAAAAAAATAAAAAATGACAGAAAAAGAGAGAAGGGACAATGCTACTATCCTTTTACCACACTTGTGCTTCAAAGTAGCACCGTGATCCTCATGATAGAGAGTCTCCTATGTTGTCACTTTCATATACTAGTGGGAATTTTACATTATAGAACTTGGCTTATATATTCCAATGATGGGCTTCCTCAAAATGCCATAGGTCTTCGTGAGCAAGCGAGTTGGATGCACACCCACTTAGTTTCTTTTGTTGAGCTTTCATATACTTATAGCTCTAGTGCATCCGTTGCATGGCAATCCCTACTCACTCACATTGATATCTATTGATGGGCATCTCCATAGCTTGTTGATACGCCTAGTTGATGTGAGACTATCTTCTCCCTTTTTGTCTTCTCCACAACCACCATTCTATTCCACATATAGTGCTATGTCCATGTCTCACGCTCATGTATTGCTGAAGATTGAAAAAGTTTGAGAATGTCAAAAGTATGAAACAATTGCTTGGCATCTCATCAGGGTTGTGCATGATTTAAATACTTTGTGTGGTGAAGATAGAGCATAGCCAGACTATATGATTTTGTAGGGATAACTTTCTTTGGACATGTTATTTTGAGAAGACATAATTGCTTTGTTAGTATGCTTGAAGTATTATTATTTTTATGTCAATATTAAACTTTTGTCTTGAATCTTTCGGATCTGAATATCCATATCACAATTAAGAAGAATTACGTTGAAATTATGCCAACTAGCATTCAACATGAAAAATTATCTTTTTATCATTTACCTACTCGAGGACGAGTAGGAATTAAGCTTGGGGATGCTTGATACGTCTCCAACGTATCTATAATTTTTTATTGCTCCATGCTATATTATCTACTGTTTTGGGCAATATTGGGCTTTATTATCCACTTTTATATTATTTTTGGGACTAAAGCTATATTATCTACTGTTTTGGGCAATATTGGGCTTTATTATCCACTTTTATATTATTTTTGGGACTAACCTATTAACCGGAGGCCCGGCCCAGATTTGCTGTTTTTTTGCCTATTTCAGTGTTTCGAAGAAAAGGAATATCAAACGGAGTCGAAACGGAACAAAGTCAACTAGAGAAGTTATTTTTGGAAGGAAACCTGCCGGATGGACTTGGACCCCACGTCAGGAGCAAAGGGAGGTGCTCACGAGGGAGGGGGGCACGCCCACCCCCCTAGGGCGCCCCCCCTGCCTCGTGGGGCCCCCGAAGCTCCACCGACGTACTTCTTTCACCCATATATACCTACGTACCCTAAAAGTTCCAAAACGGAGAATAGATCGGAAGTTCCGCCGACGCAAGCCTCTGTAGCCACCAAAAGTCAATTGGGACCCTGTTCCGGCACCCTGCCGGAGGGGCGAACCCTCACCGGTGGCCATCTTCATCATCCCGGCGCTCTCCATGACGAGGAGGGAGTAGTTCATCCTCGGGGCTGAGGGTATGTACCAGTAGCTATGTGTTTGATCTCTCTCTCTCTCTCTTGTGTTCTTGATTTGGCACGATCTTGATGTATCGCGAGCTTTGCTATTATAGTTGGATCTTATGTTTCTTCTCCCCCTCTTCTCTCTTGTAATGGATTGAGTTTTCCCCTTGAAGTAATCTTATCGGATTGAGTCTTTAAAGATTTGAGAACACTTGATGTATGTCTTGTCGTGCGTATCTGTGGTGACAATGGGATATCACGTGATTCACTTGATGTATGTTTTGGTGATCAACTTGCGGGTTCCGCCCATGAACCTATGCATAGGGGTTGGCACACGTTTTCGTCGCGATTCTCTGGTAGAAACTTTGGGGAACTCTTTGAGGTTCTATGTGTTGGTTTGAGTAGATGAATTGAGATTGTGTGATGCATATCATATAATCATACCCACGGATACTTGAGGTGACATTGGAGTATCTAGGTGACATTAGGGTTTTGGTTGATTTGTATCTTAAGGTGTTATTCTAGTACGAACTCTAGGGCTGTTTGTGACACTTATAGGAATAGCCCAACGGATTGATTGGAAAGAATAACTTTGAGGTGGTTTCGTACCCTACCATAATCTCTTCGTTCATTCTCCACTATTAGTGACTTTGGAGTGACTCTTTGTTGCATGTTGAGGGATAGTTATATGATCCAATTAAGTTATTATTGTTGAGAGAACTTGCACTAGTGAAAGTATGGACCCTAGGCCTTATTTCCTAGCATTGCAATACCGTTTACGCTCACTTTTACCGCTTGTTACCTTGCTGTTTTTATATTTTCAGATTACAAAAACCTATATCTACCATCCATATTGCACCTGTATCACCATCTCTTCGCTGAACTAGTGCACCTATACAATTTACCATTGTATTGGGTGTGTTGGGACACAAGAGACTCTTTGTTATTTGGTTGCAGGGTTGTTTGAGAGAGACCATCTTCATCCTACGCCTCCCACAGATTGATAAACCTTAGGTCATCCACTTGAGGGAAATTTGCTACTGTCCTACAAACCTCTCCACTTGGAGGCCCAACAACGTCTACAAGAAGAAGGTTGTCTAGTAGACATCAAAGACCAGGGGGCCCACACCATGTCCACGAGGGTGGGGGGCGCGCCCCCCTAGGGCGCGCCCCCTACCTCATGGGCCCCCTAGAGCTCCTCCTACGCCAACTCCAACTCTATATATTTGCTTTCAGGGAGAAAAAAATCAAGGAGAAGAAATCATCGCATTTTACGATACGGAGCCGCCGCCAAGCCCTAAAACCTCCTGGGAGGGCTGATCTGGAGTCCATTCGGGGCCCCGGAGAGGGGGATTCATCTCTGGCGTCATCATCAACCATCCTCCATCACCAATTTCATGATGCTCACCGCCGTGCGTGAGTAATTCCATCGTAGGCTTACTGGACGGTGATGGGTTGGATGAGATCTATCATGTAATCGAGTTAGTTTTGTTAGGGTTTGATCCCTAGTATCCACTATGTTCTGAGATTGATGTTGCTATGACTTTGCCATGCTTAATGCTTGTCACTAGGGCCCGAGTGCCATGATTTCAGATCTGAACCTATTATGTTTTCATGAATATATGTGTGTTCTTGATCCTATCTTGCAAGTCTATAGTCACCTACTATGTGTTATGATCCGGCAACCCCGAAGTGACAATAATCGGAACCACTCCCGGTGATGACCATAGTTTGAGGAGTTCATGTATTCACTATGTGCTAATGCTTTGTTCCAGTTCTCCATTAAAAGGAGGCCTTAATATCCCTTAGTTTCCATTAGGACCCCACTGCCATGGGAGGGTAGGACAAAAGATGTCATGCAAGTTCTTTTCCATAAGCACGTATGACTATATTCGGAATACATGCCTACATTACATTGATGAATTGGAGCTAGTTCTGTGTCACCCTATGTTATGACTGTTACATGATGAACCGCATCCGGCACAATTATCCATCACCGATCCAATGCCTACGAGCTTTCCATATATTGTTCTTCGCGTATTTTATTTTCCATTACTATTGTTACAATCACTACAAAACACCAAAAATATTACTTTTGCTTTCATTACTCTTTTGTTACCATTACCACTACTATCATATTACTTTGCTACTAAATACCTTGCTGCAGATATTAAGTTATCCAGGTGTGGCTGAATTGACAACTCAGTTGCTAATACTTAAGAATATTCTTTGGCTCCCCTTGTGTCGAATCAATAAATTTGGGTTGAATACTCTACCCTCGAAAGTTGTTGCGATCCCTACACTTGTGGGTTATCAACCTCCGACAGGCTTCATGAGATACGAAGGCATTCTTTGTGGCAAGATTTCGAATGCGATTAACATCCACTAAGAGGCTCTGCATCTGACGCTTCAGCCAGTCATGATGCTTACCATGTTTCTGATGCAAGGCTGTCGGTGTCAAAACCGGCGGATCTCGGGTAGGGGGTCCCGAACTGTGCGTCTAAGGTCGATGGTAACAGAAGACAGGGGACACAATGTTTACCCAGGTTCGGACCCTCTCTATGGAGATAATACCCTACTTCCTGCTTGATTGATCTTGATAAATATGAGTATTACAAGAGTTGATCTACCACGAGATCAAGATGGCTAAACCCTAAAGCCTAGCATGTATGACTATGGTAATGAGTGTCCCTATCTCCGGACTAAATCCTCTGGTTTATATAGACACCAAGAGGATCTAGGGTTACACAAAGTCGGTTACAAAGAAAGGAATCTACATATTCGGTCGCCAAGCTTGCCTTCCACGCCAAGGAGAGTCCCATCCAGACACGAGTGCAGTCTTCGGTCTTTGTATCTTCACAGCCCATCAGTCCGGCCCATGGCTAACAGGCCGGATGCACGAGGACCCCTTAGTCCAGGACTCCCTCAGTAGCCCTAGAACCAGGCTTCAATGACGAGGTGTTCGGCACGCAGATTGTCTTCGGCATTGCAAGGCGGGTTCCTCCTCCGACGGTTTCCAAGTAATGTATTCGGCTTTTAATTCAATGTCGCACCCCTTGACTTCTGTGCATCGATGACTTCAGCTTCCACGTGTCAGGAGAATGCGGGCGGTCAGTGTATTTTTTGCAAATAACACCCTGGCCATGCAAGAAAGAGCGTCTATTTAAAGAGATTGGGTCTCAGATCCATTCGGCACCGCACGGAGAAAATCCTCAGAGATTGCTAGGAAAGACCATTCCAATATGGCTAGCATTCCCAGCTCCTCGTCCCATTCCGACCCAGAGAAAGGCGAGTGGGATATGTGCTCTATGTCCCATAGTCAATTGGCGAAGTTGCAAATGCAAGGATTTCTCCCCCGTGCGGATCTAGTCCCTGTTCGAGCAGGGCTGGCTTCCTTCTACGGCAAAACCCAGGCAGAGGGTTTCCCCAATCCATCTGCGGGGGAACGAGTGTGCTTCGTCCCCTATCTGCTGAGGGGCGTGGGATTTCCAATTCACCATTCCTCCGAGGGCTTCTGGAGTATTATGGCCTCCAGCTGCAATTTTATCCCAGCCTCCATCCTACACATTGCGGGTTATGTCGCTTTATGTGAACTATTCTTGGGTTGTGAGGCCGATTTTGATCTGTGGAGAAAGTTGTTTTGTCTTGTCCCGCGCAACCACGAGGGATCGATATTTGAAGTGGGCGGGGCCGAAATATGGCGCATTGCTAAGACCGGATACCTATCCGGCACACCGAAGAAAGCTTCCGAAGAGTGGACCTCTGAATGGTTTTACATTGATGATGGCATACTTCCAGATCCAGCCCGGAGGGGTCTCCCCGAGTTTACAAGTGTTCCTCTGAAGAAACGCCAAAGCTAGCGCCCTCGGAGCCTCGAGGAGGAAGATAGTGCGGAAGTTCGCCAACTCCTGAGCAAGATCAGGATGCTTGCCCAGTCCGGATATACGATAGTCAAAGTGATGGCGACCTCCATAGTACGGGGAGTCCAGCCACTCCAATACAGAGGACTTCCCATGTGGAACTACAATGGGGAAGATGACGCCTCCCGCTGCGGCCGGAAAGGTCCGGACACCCCTGCCGCCCTAGCCAAAATATTGGTTGAACTGTTCAAGGGTGAGGAAGAGGAGTTCCTGCGCATCACGCACAGAGAAGGATATTCCATGTACAGTCCTCCTATCTGGGTAAGCCCCCAACTCTTCTAATCTACTCTTTCCACTCCCTGAGCTTCGTTCAGTTAACCCGTCCATTTATAACAGCACTGGCGAAAGATTTCCAAGGGGCTTTACAGCCCCGCCCCGCAGCCCGAGGGCCACAATTGGGACCTTGACCCTGGATTCGAAGAGGATCCAGATATATTCGTGGTGCTCGAGAATGGCGTGTTTTACCAGGCGAGCTACGACGGCACAGAAGTGGCCATCATCGCCGATTACCCTGGTCTTCTCCCCGCTTCACAAGTAAGTAATCAGGAGACATCCCGCCGAAAGGATACCCTCATTCCACCTCACCCACCGCACTTTCTCGTGCTTCATAGGGGAGGCATTCGACATACCGTGCTACTCCAGGAGCGACTCCGAAGAGAGCGGCTCCCGCACTGGGCAAGCCTTTGAAGAGGAAAGCAAATGAAGACACGGTCGGGCCCTCATCAAAGAGGTATGGGTTTGCAAATATGTTTGTTTGATAGTCACATCCAACTGTGACCTTCATGTTCGTCCTGTATCAGGAAAAGAGTTCGCCGGACTGTGTCCGGGGATCCGGCTAGTTATACTCCCAACAGCGAGATCTAGCCCCAGCCGAGGAGATGGGTGCCGATATGGGAGTGACGCCGGACTGTCCTTCGGCCGAGAGCTCGGAAAATATGTCCGTCACCAACTCGGAAGTGGAGAGCGCCATGAATCATCGGCGCCGGAGGGCCATTTTACGAGACCCCCGCTTTTTGGAAGAGGTGTTTAATGCCTTCAGCTCGGCTGATGCATACATCCGAGCTGCTCGAGATGGGCTTAGCAAAGCCACAAATCAGCATTTAAAAGATGTGCAGGTAAGTTTATTGTGTATGAGTATGATAACCGTATGCCAGTAGCCCCCGAGACTTGAAGCAGTTGGGACAAATGTTTTAAGGATCGTTGTATAACCAGGTTCTTACGGAGAAGAACGACCTGCTATCCCAAGAGCTGGAGCAATGCCGGACACAGCTAACTGCTGCTACCACCGAACTGGAAAAGTTCAAGAAGGCGTCCTCTGGTAATATTTCCCTTCATCGAGAACAAAAAATGATATGCCAGCTGTGTTGAAACTGCTGCTTGTCTCATAACAGGGTCATCGGACCAACTGGAAGAGGAACTGAAGGCCGCTCAGACAAGCGAAAAAGAGGCGAAGAGACAACGTGCCGCAGGCGAGCGTGTTCTGACCCGAGTCAGAGAGGAGAAAAACAAACTCCAAGATTCAAACACCGAACTGGGCGAAGAACTGAAAGATGTGCGAGCCCAGCTAGCTGACTCCGTGAAGGAGAACAAAACACTACGAGGTGGCATATTCAGTACGTGGCCAAATTTACCTTATAACAGTTTGGAGGTAACACTACTAGGGAAAAGGCTAGCAGCAGTGCGGGTTTTAGGCGTATCAGTAGCGCGGGGACTAGTGCTACTAATAAGGCACTACATCTAACACGTAGCAGTAGTGCGTGCTCACCAGCGCTACTGCTACACAAGTGTAGCAGCAGCGCGCTTAGTGGAAGCTCGCTACTGCTAGTAGCTCTAGCGCGCTTTGCCTGGACGTGCTACTGCTATCGTGGCGCTGCTGCTAACTTTTATCCACTCGCTACTGCTAATTTTAGTAGTTTTTTGTTTTTTTGGCATATTTGTTTTGTATTTGAACAGCCTTTATAGAAGAATCTTTAGCACATACAAATGTCATCATGATACACATACAAATACCTGCGAGACCACAAATGTAATCATAGCATATACATACAAATAGTCTCGTCATAATCATCATCCAACACAAAGTGGTATCTTGTCATCATCTCGAAAATAGCGATACATGCAAGTCTCGAATACTTGCAACTACAACATCATCCATCTAAACAAAGGTATACGCGAGAAGAGCTATCACTATGAGTGAGAGCGGAACTATGCAGTACATGAGGTGGCGGTTACGAGTCCTCTCTCGCGCTAGCGTGAACCTCAAGTAACTAGCTTCTCCTTCTTGTCTGCTTTTGAAGCCTTTATGGCTGGCGCCCGAGAACCCATTCACTTGCGCCTGACACTCATGCCACTCGTTGTACACCCCCGAAACCTTCCCTTTGTACACGACATAGCACTTCCATCTCGCCATCAAGAAACTAGGTACCTGTTAGAGATGCATGTTCATGAAGAGGATGTACAATCATATATATGCAAAAAAATATACTAGAGCAACATTGAAAAAGAAAGGATTAGCAACTAGATGCAACATATAGTATGCAAACTAATTAACTACAGGTACGCAAGTCATCGTACGCAAACTAACAAAGTAGCGTTACGCAAGTTCGGCAGGGACCGTGGACATCACAAAGTTTCATCGCTACAAAAAGTATACAAGTTCAACCGACACATATCATCATCATCGGCATCATAAATCACTAGAAGTTCCATCCTTCCATATCATCGAGGATGGACCCGAGCTTCTTGAACGGTGTGAGATCTAGACATTGCATGCCTATGCGAGTTCGGACGTCAGCTCGCGATATAGGGCCGTGGTGGAACATCCCCTTCTCATCGACGAATTCTTTCATGATGATTGTCGCAATGTCCCTTTGGATGCGAAAGAAGTCATCTCTAAGTTTATAATCCGCTTCTCCATGAGATTCTAGCCACTTGTGGATATGGTCATCGTTTCTGCTTCTCATGCGAAGCTTTTGGTGATCCGTGTTGAACTGAATCATGAGATGGACGATGTTGAATCCATCCTTCTTGCTTGGTTTTGGGACATGGATGCGGGAGAAGTTAGTTTTATGCGCGAAACCCATCTTCTTGTTCCTTTGTTTCTTGATCTGCATGTGGCCACCTCTAATGTTGAAGCCTTGGAGAGCATCATCTAGAATATTCATTATGTGGGTGTAGTCTTTTTTCTCGTAGTCTCTGGAAGGGTCAAAATACATGGCATGGGAGACTTGCGGGTAAAGAACGATAAGGATGACGCGCCCGTTGCTGCGGGGAAAAGACACCTCAAATTATTCCCCATAGAAAGAGAAGGAATGATTGAAATGTACGAAAGGGTTGTCCGGAACTGACTTACTTTGGATGATAAGGCACGAGGACAATTTCCCGGTCCTTATTCTGTACCATGAAGTTTTGGAGGTACTCCCTAGCAGTTTCACGCTCAAAGTCGTCGAGACTCAAGATAGACTCATGCATGTAGTATGGATCCGCCACACAGATTTGCGAGACTTCTTCACTCTTCATGACGGAGCTCATATGTAGCGCAAAAAGGCGGACGATTGTAAAATCGAGCCGCCTTGTCAGAAACATCTCAAAGATATGGTCAAACCGCACGAAGAACACCTCCGCGGGCCGTGTCTCGACGTAGCACTTCCCATTAGGCACACGAGCCACGTATGTCAGATATCCTGGATCCTTTGAGGCTAGTAGGCTCTTCTCAGTCGACAGCACATGGTCGTGCAGTCTCCTGAGATCCCCTGATAGTGCCTCCAGTGGTTTCGGCGGTAGCATCGGCTCGCCCGTGAGATGGAACACGGCCGCACCTTTCACGGGTACACGCTCTTCAGGATGCATCTTCTGGATACTATGTGCTCTGGCTTGTTTGGAGGCAGTTATCTTCCCCAATCTCTTCCTCTCCTTCTTGGGCACACCTTCCAGACCCTTCCTTAACCCCTGCCCCAGTGTTCCCGGGCTAAGTACTGTACGACCCTCGCGCCCGGCTAGTTGAGCCTGTGTTGAGGCGGCATCTTCAGGCGTGTCCTGTGAGGATTTCATGAAGAGAGACTTTTTGCAATCCCTGCTACGACCTTCCTGCCCGGGCATATCATCCATATCCTCATTAGCAAGCTGATAGCCCGATTCGTCATATGGTTGACTCATCATATCTATGTCACAGTCATACGCGTTTGTATTGAGGAAATCCATAGGGTCGACCTCCGTCTCATCATCCATTCTCTGTTCTACAGGACAAATTACATCAGCCAGTACTATTGCACCCCCTTCATCATGTCGTCCAACGCTCTCACCCGGCACTATAGGAGCTGGTAATTGCGTAGGCGGGGTGGTGGTCTCCGCACATGCTTGTTGATGTGTAGTTATTGGTGTGCTCTCGGCCGGCTCCAGACGAATAAGATTCTTCGGCCATAGCAGCACCCAACCCTTGCAGATTCCAATCCGCAGCGGGGTCTCATCGTCCGCTCCCACATGCTGTACTAGAGGAGGCAAATCCTCGTGCCCCAATTTCACACTGGACAAGCTAACCCTGAAGTGTCCAGCGAGGATCGGCTGGTTGTGGAACGTGGGTTGCAAGGGGTCCATTATCATCCCCTTTCCCACGTCCACCTTCTGGCCTTTGATCAAGTAGAGTATGGTGCACGGGGTTTCTTTCGCTTGCAAACACATATGTCTGTGGCGTAAAACATCCGAAAGGCAACAAAAATGGAATATTATATATATATATATATGTTGGTGCGACATGTAATTACCGTACGACGTCGAGCTTAGCCAAAGACGAAGGCCCACCTAGCGCACCAGAGACTGAGGACGGGCTGCTATGAGCGGGAGCGGCTGCGAGAGGAGGCCCGGTTGCGTGAGCAAGTGATGGTGCGATGGTATTGTTGTTCATGGAGTTGCTCCCGATGAAACTGGGCAACGGAAAATCATGTACCATCTTGTCTGGATTTTCCTTCGTCCAGTTGATGATAACTGGAACCAAGTTAGTAGCGAAATCATTTCTGCAGGCAGTTACAGCTGCATTGACTGCCTGCTGTAGCAACTCATATTTGTCCTCGGCTGCTTTTTTCGCGTCCTCAGCTGCTTTTTTCTCGACCGCAAGCTTCACCTTCGCGTCGATGTCCGCCTGACTAAACTTCTTTTTCTGCTTCTTGGCCTCCGGGCCCTCGTTGTAAAACACCTTCCACGTGGCACCGTCTCTAGCGTTGTGCACACGACCATATTGCGGCCGCTAGCCCGAAGGGAGTCCCTTAAGTTCGTTCAAGGCCTGGTTGAGAGGGGTGTCCCACTTGGGCCTCATCGGAGAAGTAGGGCTTTCGGCTGCAAGCTGGTGTTGCTTCTCAAGCAGTCTAATCAATTTCCTTGTGATCTGTTCCGTGTAAAAAACCTTTTTCTCCTTGTCCCACTTGTAGCGGCCCTGATGAAGTCACGCTCCAAGGGGTTGGTGAACTTCGCGAAGGGGTCTGGGAGACCCGCGGCTTCACGTTCCGTGTCCTCCTTATCCCATATGGGCCTTTTACCGAGGTAGCCACGGCTTTTGAGGTTATGCTTCCCCGTGTTCCTTTGCTGAAGGCTCTTGAATTTCGCAGCCTTAGCCTTGGCTGCCTCGGTAGCGCAAGTGTCCTTGAACTTTTCGAACTCCTCTTCCGTAAGTGTCGGATTTTCCTCCAGAATCTTGGACAGGGGTTCCTCAGCCTCAATAGCTCGTTTCACCCTCCCTTTCCAGGAGGCCAAATCATTGCTGAACATGCCCATGGCGTGATTGTTAATATTTTTCATCTTTCGATCATCCCACAGTTGTTCTATGTTATCATCCCGGTCAGGGAACTTGAATCTCTTGTGCAACTTCGTTAGGAGCAACTGCATCAAATGTTCTTTACTCCTTAAGTCATCATCGTTGATGCTCGCGCATTCCTGTAGGATGCATCCTACTTGGTTCCCATAGCACTTGCGAGGTTCTTCCGGCTCTAACGGCTCAAACTTGCCAGGTGCCATCTTTGTGATCACAAGTCGTCCAATCCCTAGTTTGTTAGGTTTTCGTATCCTCTGCTTCTTATGCTTCCTCTTTTCGGTAGCGGCATCGGCGCCGGTACCTTCCCCGCCGGTATCTTCCCTATTGGTACCTTCCCCACCGGTCTCGCCGCCGCCATCGGTGTCGATGTCGGCATCAGTACCATCATAGAGGCCGACCTGCAAACCTTGCTTAGCAGTCAAATAGTCGAGGTACTCTTGTTCACCCTCATAATCCATCTCGTATGCATCTTGGTCAGAAGGCCCAGTTTCTTCGTTGTTCGACATGTTTCCTATGATTAAGTGTCCTTGTTTATTTCTAAAAGTATGAATAAATGAGAAATGACATAAAAAGAAATCTATGTGCCAGCACTCGATATGCCAACTATGTAGCACAAATCATGCCTTTATTCACGGCAAATTTCGGCATGACCTTTGCTAAAAAATGGACATATCGAGCGCCTGAAATTCACCGGAATAGAAATGAATCAACATTCCGGCATAACATAGGCCACTCGGATCATTTACCAAAATTGAACTAAAACACCACATGTCCAAATGACATGTTCAAATTCCAAACATGACATGTCCAAAACATGACATATCCACATATCACATGTCCAGTTCAAATTTGCATACAAATTCAGCCTACCTAAATTTGCTTTAACAAGGGATGTTGATTTGGACAATTGCTTAAATGCTGCCTTTTCTTTTAACTACAATTGCTTAGCCCTAAATTTCTGTCCTATTTTGAAACCTAGCTAAATTCATAACTAAATAGATAACCTAATTAACATACTGCCCTAACTAAAACCTAATTAAATTAACCAAAGAACCCTAGCTAGCAGAGAGAGAGGGGGGGGCGGGGGTTTACAAAGGGTGCAGGGGCGAGGAGGCAGGCCCGACGATGGCCGAGGTTGGGAGGGGAGGAAGCAGAGGAGGGAGGCGAGGGTCAACGGGTCGGGGGCGAGCGCGCCGGGGTCGGGGGCGAGCGCCGGTGCCGGGGTCGAGAGCGAGCGCCGGGGCCGGGTCGGGCGTGGCGGTGCGACGGGGGAAGAGAGAGTGGGGATTTGAGGGGAAAAGAGGCGGGATGAAGCAGGGAGAGTGAGAATTTTGGGTTAAGTGGACGTAGCAGTAGCGCGTTTAGACAAAACGCGCTGCTACTACCTTCAGTAGCTGTAGCGGTTTAGACAAAACGCGATGCTACTACCTTCAGTAGCTATAGCGGTTTAGACCAAACGCACTGGTACTACCTTCGCTACTGCCAGTTTTCCTTTTTCTTTTCCTTTATTTTCTCCCACTTTTATTTCCCGAGAGCAGTGAACGAAGGGAAGGCAATATATATTGCATCATTTGACGGTTAAATATGTATGCAAAATAGGAACATATATATTACATCATTGGACCCATGCATAATAATGGCTAAGTGTATATACAAAATAGGAACATATATATATATATATTACATCATTTGACCGATAACATACGGTTCCTCAGCGCTGACGTTTTCGTTTTTGAGTCAGCTTCTTTCCCTTCTTGTTCGTCGAAGAATAATTGAGCCCCTCATTGTGACTTTGCCTTTTCCATGGAGTACGATTTTTCTTAGGTAATGTAGTATTGATTCTTCTTTTGACGTACCCTCATTGGGTTGCCGTACTGATCATAGTCTTCCTCGTTGGCGACTCCATCCATTCCAATGATGTTCCTTTTGCCTCCCCTCATGACAACATGACTGGGATTGCATGGGTCGTTTATGAAGAAGCATTGTGTCACATGCTTAGCGTGTACCCATGGCTCGTTTTTTGCGATAGCGTTCACGGTAGCGCTCTTGGCGTCGGGTATAGTCATGGTAGTGAAAATCCGGTTTTCTCTTTCGACATTCTTAGCCCATCTGACACGGAACATCGTCGTATTGTGCAGTCCAGAGTAGTCAAGCTCCCAGATCTCCTTGACCCTTCCATAAAATCGCTTAGTTGCACCGTTGTCGCTGCCGGTCATGCATTCCATCGTCATCCCTGAGTTCTGATCATCACTGTCCATATCTTTGGCCTCCGTGTAGAACGTGTATCCGTTGATATCATATGCCTGATAGGTTACTGTTGGAAATATGCCCTAGAGGCAATAATAAATTGATTATTATTATATTTCCTTGTTCATGATAATCGTTTATTATCCATGCTAGAATTTTATTGATAGGAAACTCAGATACATGTGTGGATACATAGACAACACCATGTCCCTAGTAAGCCTCTAGTTGACTAGCTCGTTGATCAATAGATGGTTACGGTTTCCTGACCATGGACATTGGATGTCATTGATAACGGGATCACATCATTAGGAGAATGATGTGATGGACAAAGACCCAATCCTAAGCCTAGCACAAGATCATGTAGTTCGTATGCTAAAGCTTTTCTAATGTCAAGTATTATTTCCATAGACCATGAGATTGTGCAACTCCCGGATACCGTAGGAGTGCTTTGGGTGTGCCAAACGTCACAACGTAACTGGGTGGCTATAAAGGTATCTCCGAAAGTGTCTGTTGGGTTGGCACGAATCGAGACTGGGATTTGTCACTCCGTGTAGACGGAGAGGTATCTCTGGGCCCACTCGGTAGGACATCATCATAATGTGCACAATGTGATCAAGGAGTTGATCACCAGATGATGTGTTACGGAATGAGTAAAGAGACTTGCTGGTAACGAGATTGAACAAGGTATCGGGATGCCGACGATCGAATCTCGGGCAAGTATCGTACCGATAGACAAAGGGAATTGTATATGGGATTGATTAAGTCCTTGACATCGTGGTTCATCCGATGAGATCATCGTGGAACATGTGGGAGCCAACATGGGTATCCAGATCCCGCTGTTGGTTATTGGCCGGAGAGTCATCTCGGTCATGTCTGCATGTCTCCCGAACCCGTAGGGTCTACACACTTAAGGTTCGGTGACGCTAGGGTTATAGAGATATTAGTACGCGGTAACCCAAAAGTTGTTCGGAGTCCCGGATGAGATCCCGGACGTCACGAGGAGTTCCGGAATGGTCCGGAGGTAAATAATTATATATAGGAAGTGCTATTTCGGCCATCGGGACAAGTTTCGGGGTCACCGGTATTGTACCGGGACCACCGGAAGGGTCCTGGGGGTCCACCGGGTGGGGCCACTTGCCCTGGAGGGCCACATGGGCCGTAGGGGTGCGCCTTGGCCTATATGGTCCAAGGGCACCAGCCCCTAGAGGCACATGCGCCAAAGGGACAAGAGGAGGGGAGAGTCCTAAAGGGGGAAGGCACCTCCGAGGTGCCTTGGGGAGGATGGACTCCTCCCCCCCTTGGCCGCACCCTTCCTTGGAGGAGGGGGCAAGGCTGCGCCCTTCCCCTCTCCCTTGGCCCTATATATAGTGGGGGGAAGGGAGGGCAACCATACCTAAGCCCTGGCGCCTCCCTCTCCCTCCCATGGCACATCTCCCTCCACCCGCAGCGCTTGGCGAAGCCCTGTTTGGAATCCCGCTACTTCCACCACCACGCCGTCGTGCTGCTGGATCTCCATCAACCTCTCCTCCCCCCTTGCTGGATCAAGAAGGAGGAGACATCGCTGCTCCGTACGTGTGTTGAACACGGAGGTGTCGTCCGTTCAGCGCTAGGATCATCGGTGATTTGGATCACGACGAGTACGACTCCATCAACCCCGTTCTCTTGAACGCTTCCGCGCGTGATCTACAAGGGTATGTAGATCCACTCCTCCCTCGTTGCTAGATGACTCCATAGATAGATCTTGGTAACACGTAGGAAAATTTTGAATTTATGCTACGTTCCCCCACAGTTACGAGGTTGGGCGAGGGGCCATGTGCTAAGGCGTATATGAGCAATCCGTCCTTAGAGCCCTCCTCCGGGGGATTAGCAATAATATACTCTTTGAACCAATGCATGAAAGTGGAGTTGTGCTCTCTAGTAACTTCGGCGTCCGTCTTGCAGACCCTCTAAGACCAATAAGCGTGTCACGGACGTGCTTGTCCATTATCCCTCTAAGGGCAATAGGTAGTATCTGCGTCATCATCACATGACAGTCATGGGACTTCATCCTGCTGAACCTTTTCTTGTCTGTGTCTAGATATCTGCTTATCTTGCCACAGTAACCAGAACTAACTTTGACTCCGGTAAGGCACTTAAAGAATTGATTGATCTAAGCCTGACTTAAGGTGAAGCAAGAAGGGTGGCAATAATCCTCTTTCTTTATTTTCTTGCCCTTCTTCTCCCATGCCTCTGTCTCCGTCTCTGTCTCGCCTGACATTTTATGGGGCGGCATGTGCAGATCTTCCCTGATTTTCAAATCTTGTAAGTCTTTCTTGCCTTCGGCCCATCCTTGGTCTTATTCGGCATGCTCATCAGTGTTGCGAGCAAGCTCTCAAGGGCATTCTTACAGATATGCATTTGATCAAGGCAATGAGGTGTATCGAGTTTGTGCAAGTACTCCAAGTCCCAGAACACAGACCTCGTCTTCCATACCTTCAGCAGCAGCTCCGGCGCCTTTCTCATCGTCTTTCCCGGCGCGGGGCACTCCTTCCAGTTTTTCAACAGCTCATTGATTTCGGCACCGCTTCGCTTACATGGAGGTCCTCGATGCTCAGCGTGACCATTGAATAGATCTCCATGGTTTCTCCACGGGTCGTCCTGTTCGTGCCATCTTCGATGCCCCATGTACACAATTTTCCCAGACCCGCCATCTTTCCTTGACGTTAGCTGCTGAGACGTCGTATCATCCATGCACCGCGTGCATCCGCAATATCCATGGCACACCTGGCCTGCCACATATCTGTAACCGAGATAGTCATGCACTGTCGTGATCAGCGCGGCTCTCATGTTGAAATACTCGCCTTTGCTGGCGTCCCATGTCTTGGCTGGTGTTTTCCATAACGTGTCTAACTCCTCTTGAAGTAGCCCTAGATACAAATTAATATTATTTACTAGTTGTTTCGGCCCTTGAATAAGCATGATCATGTGAATGTACCAGGGGGGAGGTTGTACATCCATACAAACACGGGCCATGTGCTATGGTTGGTGTTTTGGTTGCCAAACGGATTCATGCCATCAGTACACGCGCTGAGCACGATGTTCCTTGCATCACATTCAAAATACCGATAGAAGGTGTTCATTGCTCTCCACTGGCTTCCATCCTTCACGTGTCTCAGCTTCGGATCATCTCCATCGTCGGGCTTCTTCCTCTCCGCGTGCCAGCGCATTAGCTTTGCTTCCTTGGGATCTACAAAATACCTCTGGAGACGGGGAGTGATCGGTCAGTACCATACAACTTTCTGGGGACATTTCTTCCCGGCCTTCTTGTATCGAGAAGCATTGCACACCGGACAACTTATTTTTTCCGCGTGCTCCTTCCGATAAATTATGCAATCATGGATGCATGCATGGTATCTAATGTGTGGTAGATCAAGAGGGCACACGATCTTCTTGGCCTCATCAACACTAGTAGGACATATATTACCCGCGGGAAGAACATCCTTTAGGTACTTGAGATGCTCATCGAGGCTAGTGCCGGTCCATTTGTTTTTAGCCTTCGTCTTCAGGAGTTGGAGCGTGAAACTCAAGTGGGTCACCTCAGGATTGCAACCATCATACAATGGAGTGTTCAAGTCTACCACCAGTTGCTCCAGCTTAGCCTCCTCTCTAGAAGCAGCTCTCTCAGTACTCATCTCCTTGCGAAGCAATGCTTGAACATGAGGGTCCCGCACGATTGAACTTAGTACCGATGAACTCTGCTGCATGGAGTCCATGTCGTTCTCTCCGCCGCCATGTCCGGCCCTTCTCCTCCGCCATGCCCGGCCCCTTCTCCGCCGCCATGTCCGGCCTCTTCCCCGCCGCCATTATCAATCATCTCTTCGTCTTTCCCCGTGTCATCATTGCCTGCCCCGTCGGCATCCTCAACATCGTCATCCTCATCTTCAATTATGAGAAGGTGCGCTTCGACACGACCATCGTCACGGGGGTCGAGCCAAACTATTCCTTTGCATTTTTGACACGGACATAAAACCTCTGTCCGGTTATTTTCCTTCATGTCCTGCACCGCTGACCGCAACCACCTGTCCACCATCGTTCCACTGACCATCGTCAACTCTGCACGGTAATAATAAACAAATTGATTATAAAAATGCGTGCATGCATCAAAGTCATACAAAAATTTGGCATGACCTTCCTTAAAAATAGGACATATGTAGATCTAGAGTTTTCCCAGAATTCGCCGAAACGGAAATAAATCGACATTTCGGCAAAACATAGGCAACTCAAAAGCACAATTTGGCATCAACTCATGCCACACACACAATTTCTATAAACATATCACACACACATAAACATATTTCCATTTTGCAAAAGCATGAAATTTTAATCACCTCTATCTCGAGATCGAGCACACGGTGGAGATGATGTTGTAGGGAGATCAAAAGTGCACAAAGCTCTTCTTGACAAAGATAGATCTAGTTAGGGGCAAATAGGTCACTTAACTAAATGCTACATCTACCTAGCTACCTAATTTGGGAGGAGACAACTTGAACTAGTGGAGGGGGAAGGAAAAAGAGAAAGGAGATGCATTAATGGAGGTGGTGTAGTTAGGTAGGAGTAGTGAAGAGAGAGAAAGGTAGATAGAAGAGGGAGAGTAACGGGGGAGAAGTATTGAGGAAGAAGAAGAGTGAGAGTGGGAGCATGTGAGAGGTAGGGGAAAGGGAAGAGAGGAGGGGGAGGGGGAGGGACGGGTGGGGAAAAGGTGGTGGGTTGGTGTGGATTAGCAGTAGCGTGGGACGTAAAATGCGTTGCTGCTAAGGAAGTAGCAGCAGCGCGCTTTCGGCAAGGGTGCTACTGCTAACCGGGACCAAAAGTGTGCCAATTTGAAATTTAGCAGCAACAACCTCAGAAAAAGCGCGCTACTACTACATCCATAGCAGCAGCGCGGCTCGCGGCACCGTGCTGCTGCTAAATGGAGTTTGGTGGACACTGCCGGTCGATATTTGTAGCAGCGCGGTTTACACCGAACGTGCTACTTCTAAAAACTTGTCAGTAGCGAGTTTCCCACACCCGCGCTACTACTAATTAGCAGCAGCGCTCCTTTTTGAGCCGCGCTGCTGCTAAGATTCTGTGTATAAGGTTTTCCCTAGTAGTGTAAAAGTAGCTGATATAGCTATGATTGCAGGTATGCTGACGGGCCGTCCTGAAGAGGAGGTGTCCGGATCATCAAGTGATCTTCTGCAAGGGATGTCGCAATTGCACGAGCAAGCTTGGCAGGCAATGCGGAGTGTAGCCAAGGCCTTATGGCCATCCGCCTCCCCTCCAGGGAGTATGGAGGAGCTTGTAGAGCTGTTCAAGGGAGCACGGCGGTGTATCTGACTATGGAAGATATCGGCCTGCCGAGAGGGTGCGCGAGAGGCCTGGGCCATGGTGAAAACGCGGTACACCAGGCTGGATCCAAATCACATGTCCCGGGTCGGACCGCTAGGGTCAAATGGGGAAGAAATTCCCGTTAGTTTAGTATATAACCAAGTAGAAGTAGCCACCAAGTAGTCCCAGCAGGATTTTAAGTTAGATAGCCTGCTGGACGGCATAGAGGAGGAAGTTTTTGAGTCCAAGTGACTATGTACTTTCCTTTGCATATGTAACTCTAGCTGAATTGTAAAACGATTGTCATGGTGGACCTTTTCGCTTCAACCTCCCGACCCGAAGGTGCAGAGTGTTTCCGAATACCAGAACAACCGAGTAGACCGGGTATGCATGGAAACCAGGCATAGGGGTCGTAGTTGCTTGAATAGACAAGTATCCGGCTAGTTATGTTATATTACATTAAGATTGTAAGAAACATCTTCCAGGGAGAATAGTTCCGTTAAGGGTTCCTTTCCTTGGGTGCGCATGTGTTAATGCATCCGGACTGCGATTGAATAATCGCAGTATGTTTTAACTTCTGGGGGTTCACGATGTAGTAAATGCAAAAAACCCTCTTTAATCCACCGACCGAATATTCCCTTAAGAACGCTAGCTTTCGGTTTCACCCAGTCTGAGGTACACATCCAGATGACCCGGCAGTAACAATCGCAGAGGTGCTCCCTTTATGCCCTAGCCAAACTAACGGGAACGTAGGGCATAAGCACAGGAGCCAGGCAACCCAGCTTGGCCAAAACTTAAGTCATATCGATGCATATACTGGTGAAGAAGAGGTACATATGGAAAAAGGCGCATATGTAACGAGCTTGATGCTCGGGGAATAATAATAGCAAGCTTCTGATCAAGAAGCCCCCAGATATAATGGATGTACATTTTTAAAGATGTGTGTATCAGGCGTGCGCGGTCTAAACGCACAAAAGTTGTAAGGCTGAAGAGAAAAAACGAAAAGAGAGAGAAAAAAGAAAAAAGGTGTTATGGAAACAGTAGGGTGAAAGAGACGAACAAAGAATTTGGCGCTTTTAGGCATATAATCTTTGGAGTCTGGCCGCGTTCCAGGGGTTCGGCTCGAGGCGATTGTCTGATGCATCAAGTAGGCGGTATGCTCCTCCGATGAGAACTTCATCAATGATGAAGGGACCCTCCCACTTGGGCTTGAGTTTGTCCTTTTTCTTCTCCAGCAGGCGTAGAACGAGTTCGCCGACGTTATAAGTTTTGGCCCGCACTTCTCTGCTTTGATACCTGCGAGCCTGCTGTTGATAAAATGTGGAATGGGCTTTTGCGACATTGCGCTCCTCCTCCAGGGCATCTAAGTTGTCCTGCCGATCGAGCTTGGCCTCTCTCTCTTCGTACATGCGCACTCTAGGTGAGTCATGAATAATGTCGCGGGGTAGCATTGCCTCTGCACCGTACACCATGAAGAAACGTGTGCATCCGGTAGTGCGATTGGGCGTGGTCCCCAGCCCCCAGAGTACGGAGTCGAGCTCCTCAACCCAGTGCTTGTCTGATTCTTTCAAAGACCGCACTAGTCTAGGCTTAATGCCTCTCATAATAAGACCATTGGCTCTTTCGACTTGACTGTTTGTCTGTGGATGATAGACAGAGGCGTAATCCAGCTTGACGCCCAGATTAGCGCACCAAGTTTTCACTTTGTTGGCTGTGAAGTTGGAGTCGTTATCAGTGATGATGCTGTGTGGAACACCATAACGGTGTACGACGCCGGATATAAAGTCTATTACTGGCCCAAACTCGGCCGTTTTAACTGGTTTGGCCTCTATCCACATGGTGAATTTATCCACCATGACCAGCAGATATTTTTTCTTATGGCTTCCTCCTTTAAGGGGTCCAACCATATCTAGTCCCCAGACCACAAAAGGCCAAGTGATGGGGATTGTTTTTATGGCGGTGGGGGGCATATGGCTTTGGTTGGCGAAGAGTTGGCATCCAACGCAACATTGGACAAGGTCCTGTGCATCTGCTCGGGTCGTCGGCCAATAGAACCCTGTACGGAAGGCCTTGCTAACAAGGGCCCGAGCTGCAGCATGGTGCCCGCCGAGATCGGCATGAATCTCAGCCAGGAGCTGCCGCCCCTCCTCCTCGGAGATACATCTTTGAAGGACTCCGGTAGCGCTTTTCTTATAGAGCTCTCTGTCATGAACCTTGTAGGCCTTCGAACGCCAGACAATGCGGCGGGCCTCATTCTGATCCTCAGGAAGTTCCTTCTTGTTAAGGTAGGCTAGGAAGGGTTCGGTCCATGGGGCAATGAATGCCATGATGAGATGCGCCGACGGTGTTATTTCGGTGGCTGAGCCTCCGATGATATCGGTTTGTTCAGAATCTGGGGTTATGTTCGGATCCGGACTAGTGTTGCTGTTTTCCCCCTGCCACACCACGGATGGCTTAAAAAGCCTTTCCAGAAAGATATTAGGTGGGACAGGGTTGCACTCCGCGCCGATACGAGCAAGAATGTCCGCCGCTTGATTACTTTCTCGAGCCACATGATGGAACTCGAGCCCCTCGAACCGAGCCGACATTTTTATGACGGTGTTACTATAAGCTGCCATCTTCGGATCTTTGGCATTGAAGTCTCCATTTATTTGAGATATTGCAAGGTTTGAGTCCCAGCGCACTTCCAGGCGTTGTATGCCATGGAGATAGCCATCCGGAGACCATGCAATAAGGCCTCGTATTCGGCTGCGTTGTTGGAGTTTGTGTATAGTATTTGGAGTACGTACTGAACGACGTCTCCAGTAGGGGACGTTAAAACGACGCCCGCGCCTAGCCCTGCCAGCATTTTGGAGCCATCAAAATACATAACCCAATTGGAATATGTGTCGTACTCTTTAGGGAGTTCGGCCTCTGTCCATTCGGCGACGAAGTCAGCCAGTACTTGGGATTTAATAGCTCGACGTGGTTTGTATGTAATATCAAATGGAAGGAGCTCAATGGCCCATTTGGCAATCCGGCCCGTGGCATCGCGGTTGTTTATTATATTGTTGAGTGGTACTTCGGAAGCCACCGTGATCGAACACTCCTGGAAGTAGTGTCGTAGCTTTCGGGATGCCATAAAGACCGCGTATGATATCTTTTGATAATGGGGGTACCGTGTGATGAAGCCATGTACCTAGGGTAGGGTCATGGACCTGTCCTAACTGCCCTACCCCAGGACATCCCTAGAAGAAATCAACTTTCAATCGACTTGGAGGTGTTCCACTCGACAGACTCGAAGACACTCGACCACGAAGTAATCACTCGACCAAGATCCAACCACTCGATGGCCAGGAGACCTAAAGCCACTCCGCACGCTAACGGTCGGTCATTGAGTAGCTTTTATGGTCATCATAGCACTTTATTAGAGGTGTTACCAGCAACGCCCAACCTTAATGTACTTTAAACCCTGCATAACTGAGGACTGGAGGGGTCTGGCGAACTCTATATAAGCCACCCCCTCCTCAGTCTAAAGGGTTTGCACCCCTGTAATTCATACACACATAATCCAGTCGACCGCCTCCGGGCTCCGAGACGTAGGGCTATTACTTCTTCCGAGAAGGGCATGAACTCGTAAACCTCGTGTGCTTACAACTACTCCATAGCTAGGATCTTGCTTCTCCATACCTACCCTCCTACATTACTGTCAGACTTAGAACCACGACAGTTGGCGCCCACCGTGGGGCAGGTGTCTTAGCGACTTGTTGGACAAATTGTGATTTTTTCTGATCCAAATAATCATGGTTTCTAGCGGAATTTTGGTGGAGGGCCGCGAGATCCATCCCGGCGCGCTCATGTTCATCGCCGACGACTCCGCTTGGCTTCAGGAGGCTCCGCTCGACGTCGACGCGCTCCCTGTCCGTGGGGCAACACACTTTCGCGCGTGCATCCGCGACATTCTCTTGCGGCAACCGTCGACCCATTATCGGTCGGCCCCTGTGTTGTCCTCCCTCCCTGTTTCCCGCTGGCGCAAGCGCTCCGGTCGGTCGAGACTTCAACGGTGGGTGAGACACGCGGTGGCACGCCAGTCGGCCACCCCTCAAGTCGCGGCGATCGAGCCCGACGAATCCCTCTACGGCCTGTTCGACTGGCTCCGCAGAGACCGCATCAGAGTGCAACAGCAGTGATCCAGCGGCGGAGGTTCTGATGGTCGATGGACCGTGCAGCCCTCCTGGTTTTCCCCGCACCGATGGAGGCGCTGGTGGAGGCGACCCGTCGCATCCCCATGAGGAATATCTCCCCGAGCCTCTCACGTCGCTGCAGCGAGAAGAACTTCGTCACTGGAACATGGATGCACTGCACACTCCTATCATTGGAGAAACCCCCGAGGCCCGTGCCTTGGAGGACGCGCGCCTGGCCAACTTGGCTGAGCGCACTTGACTGGAGAACCTCCAACGAGCACTCGATGAGCGTGCGCGACAACGGGTTCCAGAATCCAGTCTACGTCAGCTCTTTCCAGAAGGAAATATGCCCTGGAGGCAATAATAAAGTTATTATTTATTTCCTTATAATCATGATAAATGTTTATTATTCATGCTGGAATTGTATTAACCAGAAACATAATACATGTGTGAATACATAGACAAACAAAGTGTCACTAGTATGCCTCTACTTGACTAGCTCGTTAATCAAAGATGGTTATGTTTCCTGACCATGACCAATGAGTTGTTATTTGATTAACGAGGTCACATCATTAGTTGAATGATCTGATTGACATAACCCATTCCATTAGCTTAGCACCCGATCGTTTAGTGTGTTGCTATTGCTTTCTTCATGACTTATACATGTTCCTATGACTATGAGATTATGCAACTCCCGTTTGCCAGAGGAACACTTTGGGTGCTACCAAACATCACAACGTAACTGGGTGATTATAAAGGAGCATTACAGGTGTCTCCAAAGGTAGATGTTGGGTTGGCGTATTTCGAGATTAGGATTTGTCACTCCGATTGTCGGGGAGGTATCTCTGGGCCCTCTCGGTAATACACATCACATAAGCCTTGCAAGCATTATAACTAATATGTTAGTTGTGAGATGATGTATTACGGAACGAGTAAAGAGACTTGCCGGTAATGAGATTGAACTAGGTATTGGATACCGACGATCGAATCTCGGGCAAGTAACATACCGATGACAAAGGGAACAACGTATGTTGTTATGCGGTCTGACCGATAAAGATTTTCGTAGAATATGTAGGAGCCAATATGGGCATCCAGGTCCCGCTATTGGTTATTGACCGGAGACGTGTCTCGGTCATGTCTACATTGTTCTCGAACCCGTAGGGTCCGCACGCTTAAGGTTACGATGACAGTTATATTATGAGTTTATGCATTTTGATGTACCGAAGGTTGTTCGGAGTCCCGAATGTGATCACGGACATGACGAGGAGTCTCGAAATGGTCGATATGTAAAGATTGATATATTGGAAGCCTATATTTGGATATCGGAAGTGTTCCGGGTGAAATCGGGATTTTACCGGGTTACCGGGAGGTTACCGGAACCCCCCGGGAATCATATGGGCCTTAGTGGGCCTTAGTGGAAAGGTGAAAGGGCTGCCCATAAGGGCTGCGCGCCTCCCCCCCTCCCCTAGTCCTATTAGGACTAGGAGAGGTGGCCGGCCACCCCTCTCCCTCTTTCCCCCTTGGGGAATCCTAGTTGGAATAGGATTGGGGGGGAGTCCTACTCCCGGAAGGAGTAGGACTCCTCCTGCGCCCTCCTCCTGGCCGGCGCCCCCCTCCCCCCTTGGCTCCTTTATATACTGAGGCAGAGGCACCCCAGAAACACACAAGTTGATCATTGAGATCTATTCCTTAGACGTGTGCGGTGCCCCCTGCCACCATATTCCTCGATAATACTGTAGCGGAGTTTAGGCGAAGCCCTGCTGCTGTAGTTCATCAAGATCGTCACCACGCCGTTGTGCTGACGGAACTCTTCCCCGACACTTTGCTGGATCGGAGTCCGGGGATCTTCATCGAGCTGAACGTGTGCTCGAACATGGAGGTGCCGTAGTTTCGGTGCTTGATCGGTTGGATCGTGAAGACGTACGACTACTTCCTCTATGTCGTGTCAGCGCTTCCGCAGTCGGTCTGCGTTGGGTACGTAGACAACACTCTCCCCTCTTGTTGCTATGCATCACCATGATCTTGCGTGAGCGTAGGAATTTTTTTGAAATTACTACGAAACCCAACAGTTACTCCGGGCAGCAGGAGACTAGAATTTCGTTGTTTCTCAGTCGCGGAACAGGATCCACAGCAGATCCGTTGCTGCAGACACAGTCCAGTCGGCTCACAGCCCAAGATCACCCCTGAGGCGTGAGGGACGTGGGGACCGGCGTGATCAGTGCAGGAACCGTGAGCAGTATGATCACCGATTCGATCGTGATGATCAACGTCGAGTGCCCACCCCTCCCCCGAGGAGTGGATCGTATGTGCCTCGACAGCAGGATGACAAGCGCCCTCACAGTGTTGGGTGAAGGATTCCAGTCGACCCCAGGGAACCAGGCTTTGATGCGAGATCCATTCTCATTCAAGGTTTGGTCAACAGGAACAGAGCTCACCGAGAAGGTCACGACAGAGATGCACCTACCAGCAGCAGAGTGCATGTTTTAGGGCCAGAGTGCTTTAGCAGAGCCATCAGGGCTGCAGTGATTCCTTCCAACGTCAGGTTGGCGACTGGAGTCAGTAATTTCGCTGGTGAGTCCAAGCCCGATACTTGGCTTGAAGACTACCGAGTGGCTATCCAGATTGGCGGTGGCAATGATGAAGTGGCCATGAAGCACATGCCTCTCATGTTGGAGGGCTCGGCCAGAGCGTGGCTGAATCAGTTAGCACCCAGCAGCATTTACACTTGGGAAGATATCGCCCGAGTGTTTGTCACAACTTTTGAAGGAACATGCAAGCGACCGGCAGGGCTGACAGAACTGCGGTCTTGTGTGCAGAAGCCGAATGAAACTTTGAGGGATTACATCCAGAGATGGATCACGTTGCATCAAACGGTAGAGAATGTGTCTGATCACCTAGCAGTTTGTGCCTTCAAGGAAGGCGTCAAGTACAGAGAACTGAATCTGAAATTCGGTCAAACCGAAGACATGTCTCTGAGTCGGATGATGGAGATTGCCACCAAGTACGCTAATGGTGAAGATGAGGATCGACTCCGGAGTGGCAAGCTCAAGTCAGTCGCCCAAGAAACCGGAGGAGGAAATTCCAATCGGAAACAGAAGCGGAAAGCCGAGCCAGCTGCTCCTGGGGAAGCCTTGGCTGTAACTCAAGGAATGTTTAAGTGGAAACCCAACGGGCCTTGGAACCCCAAGAAGGTTAAAGACCAAGACGGAAATGCTGTGTTGGATTTTCCCTGTCACATCCACACAAAGGAAGATGAAGAGGGTAAACTCATTTACCCGAAACATACCACTCGACAGTGTCAGCTCTTGATCCAGTAGTTCCAGGGCAAACAGCCCAAAGATAAGGAAAAGGAGTCGGACAAAGTTGAGGATAAGGAAGATAGTGATGATGGATACCCCCGGGTCAATTCCACCCTGATGATTTTTGCTGATGTTGAAAGCAAAAGTCGACTAAAAGTTATCAACCATGAGGTGAATACGGTCGCTCCGGCGACACCCAGTTATTTGAAGTGGTCTCAGACTGCCATCACATTTGACCAGTCCGATCACCCAGCGCACATTGCCACCCCTGGGAGGCAAGCTTTGGTGGTCGACCTAGTTGTCGAAGGCACTCGACTGACCAAAGTCTTGATGGATGGTGGCAGTGGTTTGAACATACTGTATGCAGAGACGTTGAAAGGGATGGGCATTCCGATGTCCAGACTCAGTACCAGCAACATGAGCTTCCATGGAGTCATTCCTCGGAAGAAGGCTGAGTCACTCGGCCAAATTGCTCTTGATGTGGTTTTCGGGGATTCCAAGAATTACCGCAAAGAAAAGTTGACGTTTGAAGTTGTGGATTTCTAGAGTGCTTATCACGCTATTTTGGGCAGGCCAGCTTATGCACACTTGATGGCTCGACCATGTTATGTGTATCTCAAATTAAAGATGCCTGGTCCCAAAGGTGTGAGCACTGTTACGGGCAATCGGAAGAAGGCAGAAGAGTGTTTTCAGAAAGGCTCAAAGATCGCTAATGCTCAGATGGCAGTGGTGGAGCTGCAGGAGTACCAGAAGACCGCAGACCCAAGTGATTTGTTGCGAGCCAAGAAGCCCGCTACGGAATCAACTTTTCAGTCGTCTAGTGAAATGAAGCCGGTTCACATTCACCCGACCGATCCCAATGCTGCTCCGACTCATATCTCAACAACACTCGACTCCAAATAGGAAGAAGCGCTCATCCAGTTCCTCCGTGAGAACTGGGACATCTTCGCATGGAAGCCTTCTGACATGTCGGGTGTTCCCAGGGGGCTGGCTGAGCACCGCCTACGAGTCGACCCGAAGGTGAAACCTGTCAAAGAACATCTCCGACGGTCCGCCGTCCAGAAGAGAAAGGCTATTGGTGAGGAGGTGGCTCGTCTCTTAGCAGCGGAGTTCATCCGAGAGATTTACCACTCCGAGTGGCTCGCCAACATTGTCATGGTCCCCAAGAAGGACAAGTCACTTCGCATGTGCATTGACTTTAAACATATCAATCGGGCCTACCCGAAAGATCATTTTCCTCTTCCCCGCATCGACCAGATAGTCGACTCGACTGCGGGATGTGAGCGACTGTCTTTTTTAGACGCCTACTCCGGGTACCATCGGATCAGTCTATATGGACCCGACGAGATCAAAACAACTTTCATCACTCCATTCGGGTGCTTCTGTTATGTTACCATGCCATTCGGCCTCAAGAATGCCGGAGCCATGTTCATGAGGATGATTCAGAAGTGTTTGCTCACTCAAATCAGTCGGAATGTGGAAGCATACATGGATGATATTGTGGTCAAGTCACGGAAGGGTTCCGACCTGCTGACTGACCTCGCTGAAACCTTTGCCAACCTCAGGAGGTATAATATCAAGCTTAATCCATCAAAGTGCACATTCGGAGTTCCTGGTGGAAAGTTACTCGGTTTTCTCGTTTCCGAACGGGGAATCGATGTCAATCCAGAAAAAGTTGGTACTATACTCCGGATGAAACGTCCTGTGCGTGTGCACGACGTCCAGAAGCTTACTGGTTGCTTGGCCGCTTTAAGTCGATTCATCTCTCGTCTCGGTGAAAAGGCATTGCCTCTTTACCGACTGATGAAGAAGTCAGACAAGTTCGAGTGGACTCCTGAAGCTGATGCAGCGTTTGCAGAGCTCAAAGCTCTGCTCTCCACCCAGCCGGTGCTTGCTGCCCCAGTTAGCAAAGAGCCTTTGCTGCTTTACATCGCAGCCACGGGACAAGTCATCAGTATAGTACTTACGGTCGAGCGGGAAGAAGAAGGAAAGGCCTTCAAAGTTCACCGCCCAGTATATTATGTTTCCGAAGTTTTGACCCCGTCAAAGCAAAGATACCCTCATTATCAGAGGCTTGTATATGGGATTTATATGACCACAAAGAAGGTTGCTCACTACTTCTTTGATCATTCCATTACAGTCGTCAGCGACGCTCCATTATCAGAGATCCTGCACAACAGAGATGCAACTGGTCGAGTGGCAAAATGGGCGATTGAATTCCTTCCCCTAGATATCAAGTTTGAGGCAAAGAAAGCTATCAAGTCCCAAGCAATAGCGGATTTCGTCGCCGAGTGGATTTAACAGCAACTGCCGACTCAGGTTCACTCGGAGCACTGGACCATGTTCTTCGACGGTTCCAAGATGCTGAATGATTCCGGTGCTGGGGTAGTATTGGTTTCCCCCGAGGATATAAGCTCAGATATGTTCTTCAAATCCACTTTGATTCCTCCAATAACGAAGCGGAATATGAAGCACTTTTGTATGGGTTGCGCATGGCCATTTCACTCGGCGTCCGTCGCCTCATGGTCTATGGCGAGTCAGATTTGGTGGTTAATCAAGTGATGAAGGAGTGGGACGTCAGAAGTCCAGCCATGACTGGTTATTGCAATGCAGTGAGAAAGCTGGAGAAGAAATTCGAGGGGTTAGAACTTCATCACATACCCCGACTGAAAAATCAAGCAGCTGATGATTTGGCGAAAATAGGTTCCAAGAGAGAAGCCATTCCCAGCAATGTGTTTTTGGAACACATCCACACACCATCAGTTCAAGAGGATCCCTTCACTGAAGAAGCCCCGCAGCCAAAAAGTGCCACGGATCCGACTGAAGTTGAAGTTCCAACTGTGGTCGACCTGATCATGGAAGTTTTGGTCATCACTCCCGATTGGACGGTACCGTACATCGCGTACATCCTAAGGAAAGAACTTCCAGAGGACGAAGAAGAGGCTCGACAGATCGTCCGTCGATCCAAGGCCTTTACAGTCATAAAGGGACAGTTGTATAGAGAAAGCGCGACTGGAATCAGTCAGAAGTGTATAACACCAGAAGAAGGTCAGATAATCCTTGATGATATCCACTCGGGAACCTGTGGTCATCATGCGTCCTCTCGGACCATTGTGGCTAAAGCATACCGAGCAGGATTCTACTGGCCAAGGGCAAATGAAATGGCGAAAGAGATAGTCGACAAATGTGAAGGATGCCAGTTTTACTCCAATATGTCGCACAAACCCGCGTCAACCCTGAAGACCATTCCACTCGTCTGGCCCTTCGCTGTTTGGGGACTGGACATGGTTGGATCACTGAGAACGGGCAGGAGTGGTTTCACTCATGTGCTAGTAGCAGTCGACAAGTTCACCAAATGGATTGAAGCTAAGCCTATCAAGAATCTTGATGCTTGCACTGCTATCAGTTTCATCAGAGAGTTGATATTCAGATATGGAGTTCCACACAGCATCATCACCGACAATGGGTCAAACTTTGATTCTGACAAGTTCAGAGCTTTTTGCGCCTCTCAAGGCACACGAGTCGACTACGCTTCAGTCGCTCACCCCCAGTCGAATGGACAAGCAGAAAGAGCAAACGGCTTAATTCTCAAAGGACTGAAACCCCGACTGATGCGCGATCTCAAGCACGCAGCGGGAGCATGGGTCGACGAGCTTCCATCAGTTCTTTGGGGATTGAGGACAACCCCGAACCGATCGACTGGAAGAACCCCATTCTTTCTGGTCTACGGAGCTGAAGCAGTTTTGCCGAGTGACCTGCTTCACAACGCACCCCGAGTCGAGCTCTACTCTGAAGATGAAGCAGAACAAGCCCGGCGGGACGCAGTTGACCTCCTGGAAGAAGAAAGAGAAATGGCCATGATCTGATCGACCATCTATGAGCAAGATTTGTGTCGATTCCATGCCAAAAATGTGAAGAGTCGAGCCTTCCAAGAAGGAGACTTGGTCCTCCGAGTGGATCAATAGAAACCACACAAACTCGCTCCTACTTGCGAAGGTCCCTTCATCGTCACCAGGGTCCTCCACAATGGAGCGTACCACCTTTATAATGTCGATCGCCAGATTGATGAGCCACGAGCCTAGAATGCGGAGCTGCTCCGCCCCTTTTATACTTGAATACCCACTCGGATGAGATGTAATAAGAAAAACTTCTGTAGTTTATTTATCAAAGACAAGAACATTATAATTTTCCTAGTGATTGTTATTGCTTTTGTTTGCGCGAGAAATCCCCCAGTGGGTGGCTTAGCTGCGAATCCGTTTCGCCTAAGTTTGTAAAAAATAATTTCCTACCGAGTGGTGAGCAAGTCTCTCACTCGGAGGCTTAGATGCGAACCCGTTTCGCCTAAGTGTTTGAAAATCCTACCGAGTGGTGAGCCAGCCTCCCACTCGGGGGCTTAGCTGCAGTCCAGTACTCACCTAAGTGTTTGAAAATCCTACCGAGTGGTGAGCCAGCCTCCCACTCGGGGGCTTAGCTGCAGTCCAGTACTCGCCTAAGTGTTTGAAAATCCTACCGAGTGGTGAGCCAGCCTCCCACTCGGGGGCTTAGCTGCAGTCCAGTACTCGCCTAAGTGTTTGAAAATCCTACCGAGTGGTGAGCCAGCCTCCCACTCGGGGGCTTAGCTGCAGTCCAGTACTCGCCTAAGTGTTTGAAAATCCTACCGAGTGGTGAGCCAGCCTCCCACTCGGGGGCTTAGCTGCAGTCCAGTACTCGCCTAAGTGTTTGAAAATCCTACCGAGTGGTGAGCCAGCCTCCCACTCGGGGGCTTAGCTGCAGTCCAGTACTCGCCTAAGTGTTTGAAAATCCTACCGAGTGGTGAGCCAGCCTCCCACTCGGGGCCTTAGCTGTAGTCCAGAACTCATCCTACCGAGTGATGAGCCAGCCTCCCACTCGGTGGCTTAGCTGCAGTCCAGTACTCGCCTAAGTGTGAAAAATCCTACCGAGTGGAGAGCGACCCTCCCACTCGGGGGCTTAGCTGCAGTCCAGTACTCGCCTAAGTTTGAAGATCCTACCGAGTGGAGAGCGACCCTCCCACTCGGGGGCTTAGCTGCAGTCCAGTACTCGCCTATGTTTGAAAAATCCTCCCGAGTGGAGAGCGACCCTCCCACTCGGGGGCTTAGCTGCAGTCCAGTACTCGCCTAAGTTTGAAAAATCCTACTGAATGGAGAGCGACCCTCCCACTCGGAGGCT
>NC_057809.1:152828830-152829158 GCF_018294505.1 Triticum aestivum
GCGAACCCGTTTCGCCTAAGTGTTTGAAAATCCTACCGAGTGGTGAGCCAGCCTCCCACTCGGGGGCTTAGCTGCAGTCCAGTACTCACCTAAGTGTTTGAAAATCCTACCGAGTGGTGAGCCAGCCTCCCACTCGGGGGCTTAGCTGCAGTCCAGTACTCGCCTAAGTGTTTGAAAATCCTACCGAGTGGTGAGCGAGCCTCCCACTCGGGGGCTTAGCTGCAGTCCAGTACTCGCCTAAGTGTTTGAAAATCCTACCGAGTGGAGAGCGACCCTCCCACTCGGGGGCTTAGCTGCAGTCCAGTACTCGCCTAAGTTTGAAAAATCC
>NC_057809.1:152829168-152844697 GCF_018294505.1 Triticum aestivum
GTGGAGAGCGACCCTCCCACTCCGGGGCTTAGCTGCAGTCCAGTACTCGCCTAAGTTTGAAAAATCCTACCGAGTGGAGAGCGACCCTCCCACTCGGGGGCTTAGCTGCAGTCCAGTACTCGCCTAAGTGTTTGAAAATCCTACCGAGTGGAGAGCGACCCTCCCACTCGGGGGCTTAGCTGCAGTCCAGTACTCGCCTAAGTGTTTGAAAATCCCACCGAGTGGAGAGCGACCCTCCCACTCGGGGCTTAGCTGCAGTCCAGTACTCGCCTAAGTGTTTGAAAATCCCACCGAGTGGAGAGCGACCCTCCCACTCGGGGGCTTAGCTGCAGTCCAGTACTCGCCTAAGTATGAAACACATCCCAATCCGCAAGGATGACGGGGTGCAGGTCGACTGCTACCTTCTCCTTCGGAGCTTCGCCACAAGTACAACGTGCGCTCTATCCCAATCCGCAAGGACGACGAGGTGCAGGTCAATTGCTACCTTCTCCTTCGGAGCTTCACCACAAGTACAACGTGCGCTCCATCCCGACCCGCAAGGACGACGAGGTGCAGGTCGACTGCTACCTTCTCCTTCGGAGCTGCGCCACAAATACAAAAGTTGTCTCGAGTGAAGAACAAGTTCCACTCGACAGAGAATTCATTAAGATATTCAACGATAAACCAAGTTCAGATAAATCCTAAAGGTCCCAGACCGCAGATCAAAGTACTCGAGCATTCAGCCCGAAAGAGTTTAACGGTTACAAAATCCATTCGGCATTCCGAGGCAAATTTAAGGTGAAGCATAGAAGTTTTACTCCTCAGGCAGAGGACTGGAGGGTGCGACAAACTGGTCCAAGTCAATCCCGTCAGCAATCCGAGTGGCAGCAGCAATGAAGGTCTCCATGAAAGACTGAAATTTGTGCTTCCTGGTATTGGCAACTTGGATAGCAGCCAGCTTTTCCTCTCGTGCCTCCTTGCAGTGAACATGGACCAAGGAAAGAGCGACGTCAGCGCCGCACCTAGCAGAAGATTTCTTCCATTCCTGCACTCGACCTGGAACTTCATTCAGTCGAGTCATCAGAGACTCGAGGTCATTTTGAAGCGTCGTTCCAGGCCAGAGCACTGTGTCGATCCACGACGCCGCAACCTTCAGTCGAGCAAGGTAGTCAACCACACAAGCAACACGAGACTCCAGAAGGAGCACGTTCATAGCAGCCTCATCCTTCACCGGAGAATTAATGGGGTCCAAGCTCATCTCCACTCAACTGGTCTCCTCCTCGAAGTTCTGGAAAAATTCTGTAAGCACAATTCAAAGATAAGTTAGTGGCTTTACGTTGATGACAACAGGTCAGTCAGGTAGGAGAGATTACCTTCAAGCATGACGAATAACTTCTTGGCTAGCCCTCCAAGATAAGCCTTCAGATCATTCCTCTTCCTTGCCAGTTCACTTGCCTTGTCACTCAGAGCTATCTTATCATTCTTCAGACGGCTGACCTCTTGGTTGGCCGCGTCGAGAGCAGCTTTCAGTTTGGAGTTCTCCTCTTCAAGGTTACCGACTGAAGCTAGTTTTTCTTCCGCAAGCTTTGTTTTTTCCAAAGCCGCCTTCTGCGCTTCGGCAAGATCACGGTCCTTCTTCTTCAGAGCCTCCTCTATTTTATCTGTGAAATGACAGTGAGATCAACATCAAGAATGGGCAGAAAAGAAAGGACAGTCGTCAAATTCTCACCAGCCATACCTTTTGCTTTGTCTCTCGCCTTCTGCAAGTTCTCTTGGGCAAGCTTCAAGTCAAGGTTGAGCTGGATCTGTTTGTTTTCCAATTCAGTATAGCGGGCCACAAGCTCGCGGGATTTCTGCGAAAAATCAGTCGACAGATATCAAAGGCGGGTTGCTTCCGAGCAACTAAGAGAAAAATCGTGACGTTTCTAAGACTATAGCCGAATCAAAAATATTCGACAGTAGTCTCGGGGACTACACCCAGTGGGTGCACTCAGCGTGCCCCCACTGGTTCGACCGAAAGAGACTAAGAGGTTATGATCTCATCATGATCTACAAAAAAATAGGGGGGGTTCTTCAGACCTTAGTCGACTGTCCGCAGTCGACCATGGTCTCCGGGACTACACCCAGTGGGTGCACTCAGCGTGCCCCCACTAGTTCCAAGATTTCATTCGACATGGCCTGACCAGATCGAGTGAAGAAGTTCGAGTGAAACAACACAATATAAAGACTACAGTCGACTGCCAGCAGTCCACCGTAGTCTCGGGGACTACACCCAATGGGTGCACTCAGCGTGCCCCCACTAGTCCAAAAAATTCAGTCGACACACCCAGTGGGTGTACAGATACAAAGATCTTAGGAAAAGAGAGTCTTCAGATAGCACATCCCAACAGAACAAGTGGTTATCAACTAACCTGGACATTACTTTGAAGAGCTGAACTGGCATCATAGGCCGCTTGGCTGGCTTCCTGGACCACCTTCACATGTTCCATCATGATCCCCGCCTGGCGTATAGCCTCCTTAGCAGCACCCACTTGATCCTCGGGGACGTGGTGTGTGGCAAAAAGGGAGGGCGGATCAGCAGTAGACGATGAAGGCCGAACGCTCGTCAGAGGCACAGCGAAGGACACAGAAGTCCGAGTGGTATTACCACCCTCCTGAACTACTGCCTCAGGCGTTGATGCGGTTTGTGGGGTCTTGCCATTTGACGCCTTCCTATTCTTCCTCGCCCTCAGCGGCACTTCGTCATCATCATCAGGGAGATCAGTGACATGAGGAGGAGCTATAAGAAAAATCCAAAGTTAAAGATGAAAATCCAATCGACCAGAAGAGACCGTCAATTGACTAAGAGTGAAACATCAGAAATTATACCAAGGTTGGAGGTAACAACATCTTCCATTTCCTGGTCATCGTTCTTGGTAGAGATCTCGGAGGTAGCAGCACTGCAGATTTCAGAAACCAATCGGTTTAGTCAATGAGTCGACCAAGAGTCCGTCCATGTTCAACCAAAAGAAAAAGCAAGTTCTGTTGTTACCCGGAAATGGTGGGAACGGTCATCTTCATCTTGGGCAGGGCCTTCGGCGGCTTTGACGGCATCACTCGTGGATGCTTTGGAGCTTTTTCAGTCGGTGCTGGGGAAGACGTCCGAGGGCATTTTGACGACTGCCCAACAGGCACAGTCGCCTTACCACGTTCGTGCGCAGGGTCGTGTGTGAGCTTGGATCGCCTTTCCGTGCAGGGAGGATTGACTTCTTCCTCCTCCTCTCCACTAGAGTCATCGTCATCATCCTCCTCCCCTTCACCGTCAGATTGCCACTCCTCCCCACTTTCGCCTCCGCTCGCCTCCCCCTCCTTGGCCTGCTCTTGCGCCCATTAGGCATCGAGTACATATTAGTAATGGCCTGGAAGACAACAAACAAGACAAAAGTCAATCGACTGATTCTAAGAGAATAGAATGAAGAAAGCAAGGTTACAGTCAAAGATGCAGAATCGGACCTGGTCTACTTCGTATGTTTGGTCGAGTGGAGGAATCCTCCTGGCTCCTCGAGGGTTGTCCTTGTTCCTTGTGATACTCGACAACCACCCTTCCAACATCTCGTCGTCGACCTCCTCCGGATGAATCCGAGTGGTGTCATCGAGGCCCGAATACATCCACATCGGATGGTCACGAGCTTGGAGTGGTTGGATACGCCTCCGGAGGAAGACCTCTAGTAAATCCATGCCAGTCACCCCATTGTGGACAAGTTGAACCACTCGACCGACCAGCACTTTGACTTGCACCTTTTCTTCTGGTGTCACTCTCAGAGAGAAAGGTTTTTCTGCTTGGTTCAGGGAGAAAGGGGGAAGGCCCGTCGCCTGTCCTGGAGTCGCCTGGTCTTTGCAGTAGAACCAGGCCGACTGCCACCCGCGGACTGACTCGGGAAAAGTCATAGCTGGAAAAGAACTTTTGCCTCTCATTTGGATCCCAAGACCCCCGCATATCTGAATCACTTGTGTCTTTTCGTCACTCGACTTGGCTTTCTTAACCGACTGAGAACGACAAGTGAAAATGTGCTTGAAGAGGCCCCAATGGGGACGACAACCCAAGAAATTCTCGCACAAAGATACAAAGGCAGCAAGATACACGATGGAATTTGGAGTAAAGTGATGGAGCTGCGCTCCGAAAAAGTTCAAGAAACTCCGGAAGAAAGAATGAGGAGGCAGAGAAAATCCGCGATCAATGTGGGTGGTGAGGAGGACGCACTCACCCTCGCGAGGCTGAGGTTCGATCCCACGCGCTTCCCAAAATTCGAATCCTGTGAAATCCACGGGCAGCAGAACAACTCGTCAGATGGAGGATCTCCTCCATGCAACCACTCGAGAATCTACAAGTAAAGGAATTCACTTGACTAAAGAAAACTAAGAATGGATCAAGGCGACTGAAAAGAAGTTGGTGATGTCACCCGTGTTCATTGATCCGAAACAAGATGTACTCATGGCACGAAGAATGGGTTGGAAGAATTCTCAACTCCTTCCCCACTCAAACCTCGATCCATTCGGGGGCTAATGATGAAGCCATGTACCTAGGGTAGGGTCATGGACCTGTCCTAACTGCCCTACCCCAGGACATCCCTAGAATAAATCACCTTTCAATCGACTTGGAGGTGTTCCACTCGACAGACTCGAAGACACTCAACCACGAAGTAATCACTCGACCAAGATCCAACCACTCGACGGCCAGGAGACCTAAAGCCACTCCGCACGCTAACGGTCGGTCATTGAGTAGATTTTATGGTCATCATAGCACTTTATTAGAGGCGTTACCAGTGACGCCCAACCTTGATGTACTTCAAACCCTGCATAACTGAGGACTGGAGGGGTCTGGCGAACTCTATATAAGCCACCCCCCTCCTCAGTGTAAAGGGTTCGCACCCATGTAATTCATACACACATAATCCAGTCGACCGCCTCCGGGCTCCGAGACATAGGGCTATTACTTCTTCCGAGAAGGGCCTGAACTCATAAACCTCGTGTGCTTACAACTACTCCATAGCTAGGATCTTGCCTCTCCATACCTACCCCCCTACATTACTGTCAGACTTAGAACCACAACACCGGGATTTGCATGGTGTAAGGACAGTGGATACGTAGTATACTGGCTTCTGAAGCGAGAATTTGTGTCCGTCCTGTTCTCGTTCAACGATGAGCATGGCGCTCACCACCTGATGTGTTGCCAATATGTATAATAACATGGGTTTGCCGACGTTTGGCGCGGCCAGGATTGGGTTGCTCGCTAGAAGGGTTTTTATTTCCTCCAGTCCGGCCGTTGCCGCGTCCATCCACTCGAAGTGATCGGTTCGCCGTAAAAGGTGATAGAGTGGCAGTGCCTTTTCTCCAAATCTGGAGATAAAATGGCTTAGAGCTGCCACGCAACCCGCAAGTTTTTGGACCTGTTTGAGGTCCGTTGGCGTAGCCAATTGAGACAGAGCTCGAATTTTGGCTGGACTTGCTTCAATTCCTCTATTGGAAATGATGAAGCCCAGCAGTTTTCCAGCGGGGACGCCGAAAACACACTTTTCCGGATTGAGCTTAATGTCATACGTGCGGAGGTTGTCGAATGTGAGATGTAAATCGTCTGTTAGTGTTTTGACGTGCCTAGTTTTGATGATGACGTCGTCCACATAGGCTTCAACTGTCTTGCCGATCTATTTCTCCAAGTAAGTTTGAATCATGCGTTGGTATGTGGCGCTGGCGTTCTTGAGCCTGAAGGGCATGGTGTTGAAGCAGAATGGCCCATACGGGGTAATAAATGCTGTTGCAGCTTGATCGGATTCCTTCATTTTGATTTGATGGTATCCGGAATTTGCATCAAGGAAACATAGTGAGTCGTGTCCTGCGGTAGCATCAATGATTTGATTGATGCGGGGGAGGGGGAAGGGATCCTTAGGGCAAGCCTAATTGAGGTCTTTAAAATCGACGCACAGGCGCCAGGATTTGTCCTTCTTTGGTACAATCACCAGGTTTTCCAGCCAGTCCGGATGTTTTATTTCTCTAATGAATCCGGCCTCAATTAGCTTGGCCAGCTCCTCCCCCATAGCTTGGCGTTTGGGTTCGGAAAAGTGCCGCAGTGCTTGTTTGACTGGTTTGTATCCCTTTAATATATTGAGGCTATGTTCGGCCAGTTCTCGTGGGATTCCAGGCATGTCAGAAGGGTGTCGGGCGAATATATCCCAGTTTTCACGAAGGAAATCCCGTAGTGCGGCGTTGACCGTTGGGTCTAGTTGTGCCCCAATAGATGTTGTCTTCTTAGGGTCCATTGGGTGGACCTGGAATTTGACTATTTCTTCTGCCGGTTTGAAGGAGGTGGATTTGGGTCATTTGTCTAAGATCACATCGTCCCTATCCATCGTGGAGCACAGTGCGGTTAATTCCTCGGCTGCGAGGGCTTCAGATAATGTCTCAAGGGCTAGGGATGCGGTTTTGTTTTCGGCACGGAGTGCTATGTCCGGATCACTCACAAGAATGATTATGCCATTGGGATCGGGCATTTTGAGCTTCGTGTACCCATAATGAGGTATAGCTTGGAAGCGTGTAAAAGCATCTCGCCCCAACAGGGCGTGGTATCCACTGCTGAAAGGGGCCACTTGGAAGGTTATTTTTTCGGACCGATAATTCTCTGGCGTGCCGAATACCATGTCAAGTGTGATTTTTCCCGCACACCGCACCTCCCGACTGGGAATGATTCATCAGAAGGTCGTGCTGCTTTGCTCGATGCGGCTTTTGTCTATTTCCATCTTGTGGAGTGTATCCTCGTAGATGAGGTTTAGTCCGCTGCCGCCATCCATGAGGACCTTGGTGAGTCGAAAGTCGTCCATGATGGGACTGAGGACTAAGGCGGCTGGTGCTCGGACTGTCCTGTATTTTGGTTCGTCACCGGCATTAAAGGTTATAGCCGTGTCGTTCCAAGGGTTTATCGCGGTGATTTGACAGACTTCGGTGAGGTAGCGGAGTGCCCTTTTGCGCTTATTGTTTGAAGCGAATGTCTCGAAGACCGACAATACTCTGGGGTCGTCGTCTTCTGGAGGGTGTTGCTCTGGGGTGTTTTTGGTAAGGATGTCCTCGCCGCTCTTGGCTACCTGCCAGAGTATCCAACATGCTCTAAGGCTGTGGGTTGGTATGGTGTCCGGTGCTGTGTGTATTTTGCATGGGCCATCGAGCCATCCCTCCAGAACGGTTCCGTGCCGCGTAATGGGTTTATATTTCTTGGCTATTGGACTGGGCGTGTCACGGGGAAGCGCCCTTTTTTCCTGGACTAGAGGTTGAGTTGGGACCGATGGCTCCCAACAAGCTGCCTGATCTTTCTAGGCGCTTTCCATTGCGCTGTACTTTTGTACGATAGTTGCCAAGTCAGCGAAGTGTAGTATGCGGCGGTGATTGATGGCGTTGAGGATTCCTTTGTTCGTGCAATTGTTGCAGAACGCTGATATCGCGTCCTCATCGCGACAATCTTTAACCTTGTCCTTGACCAGGAGGAATCTGGCCCAGAAGTGGTGGACCGTTTCCTGAGACTGCTGTTGTATGCTCATGAGAGCGCTTATGTCTGGGTGGGTGGGTGGCCGGTCACCTCCTTTTGCTGGTGGGTATCCGGCTCTGCAGGGCCGGCGATCCGGACATAGTCCGTCTTTAGTATAGTGGAAGAGTCGCCGTATTGCTCCTCGACTACCACTATCTGGTGGGTGACCGGTGGAGATTTGATTTCTCTTTGGTCGGGTTTAAGCCCGATCTGATCGTAATCTATGGCGATTCCTAGGGCGGCGATGCGATCAAGGAGCTCATTGAAAGACGAAAACTCTGATGGATCCATCTGCTTGGAGTGTTTGGAGTCGATACGAAGGGGATTTTCGATGGCCCAAGAGATCATCGTCGGCTTAACGGCCGAACGGGAGGTCATGGTAAAGCTGCCCAGCTGGAGGGTTTGGCCTGGGGCCAGTTCTCCTCCGGCAGTGATATTGTCTTTAAGGACGAGGCGAGTCATCGATCCTGTCGTCGACGACACAGTGGAACTCTCAATGAAAGCACCAATGTCGGTGTCAAAGCCGGCGGATCTCGGGTAGGGGGTCCTGAACTATGCGTCTAAGGTCGATGGTAACAGGAGACAGGGGACACAATGTTTACCCAGGTTTGGGCCCTCTCTATGGAGGTAATACCCTACTTCCTGCTTGATTGATATTGATAAATATGAGTATTACAAGAGTTGATCTACCACGAGATCAAGATGGCTAAACCCTAAAGCCTAGCCTATATGACTATGGTAATGAGTGTCTCTATCTCCTGACTAAATCCTCCAGTTTATATAGACACTAGGAGGATCTAGGGTTACACAAAGTCGGTTAAAAAGAAAGGAATCTATATATTCGGTCACCAAGCTTGCCTTCCACGCCAAGGAGAGTCCCATCCGGACACGAGTGCAGTCTTAGGTCTTTGTATCTTCACAGCCCATCAGTCCGGCCCATGGCTAACAGGCCAGACGCCCGAGGACCCCTTAGTCCAGGACTCCCTCAAAGGCCACGAGAAGCTCTCGGTCATTGAGAACGTGAGATCGCTTCTGAGGCCTTTGAGCAATAGTGCTTTCAATGGCTTCAGTGGTTGCACGATGAGGTGCATGTGTGTTACCAGCCAGAGGATAAACACGAGTTGCAACAAGAGCTCCTTCAATGGGTTGCATGAAGCTTTGGCGATCGACATTGTGAAGATATATTGGCTCCTTTGCTGGTTCGGGGTACATGGCTTCAACAGACATATCAACCTCTGGCAAGAAGATAAGATGGTTGTGTGCAGAGGGCTAATAGTTGACAGAAGAGTGAAGCTTGATTAAGCGCATTACCCATGGAGCATAAAACTTCAGGCCAAAGAGATCAATTCCAGAAGCTGCAAGTTGCCTGATGAAGAAATCTTGAGCATTGAAGCTGATGCCATTGAGGATATAGAAAACCAATGTCTTCATTGAGCCTTCAAGCTTGGCTGCAGGAGAATGTCCTTTGAATGGCCATAGAGTTCGCCTTATAATATGATAAATGGTGCGGGGCAGATACTCTAAGTCTTCGACAAAGAATTCCTTAGGATATTCAGCATCTCGTGGCAGTGGCTTCATCATGCTGAGCATTTGACTCATGTTGGGCTCAGGCTTCTGAAATATGCTCTCCAATGCATTGCGGTGAAGCTAACAACCAGGTTCATAGAGTTCACCTGGAGTGGGCAGGGAAGTAAGCTCAATGATATCTTGGGCTTTGGCTTCATGGTGTACATCACCTATCATCCACTCAAGGACCCAAGTCTTTGGATCCCTGTTGTAGCCGCGAATGTGAAGAGTGGCATAGAATTGTAGCAGAAGCTCCTCATTCCAATGCTCTTTATCAGTGACAAACTACAGAAGTCCAGCATCTCTGAAGCAGTCTAGAGCTTCTTCCAAGCAGGGTAGACCAGCAATGGCTTCACAATCCAGACGCATGTGAGGAAAGATTCACCCTTGATTGTATAAGATGCATGAGTAATAGATGCGCTGCTGATAGCTCCAGAAGCGATCAGATGAGATTCTTGGCCTTGAGTAAGGGTTCTTTGCACTGTCAAAGAAGGTGTTGTGAGCCCTGAAGCTGTTGACATTGAATGATCCTGGGGAAGTTGCAGCACCGGGAAATCTTAGCAGTCAGGGATTTGGCTTCTGGACCTGAGGCCTGCGCTCCACATGGTAGTCAAATTGTGGTCTGGGAGCAGGCGGAGGAACCAGATTAGGCCATCAAACAGTGACAAGTTGGCTGCGATCAAATGCCTGCTCAATAGTGTGAGGCCTTGGAGGCGGTATAGGAGCATTGGCATTGACATGAGCTTCAGGCCGCACATTGGCTTCAGGTGCAACATTAGCTTCAGGCGCCACATTAGCTTCAGGCGCCACATTAGCTTCAGCCATGACTACGTCATTGGCTTCATCAATGTTGTTTGTGGCCGACTCAGTGTTTTCAACCTCCACTTGAGTAGGAGGAGGGTCGGGCACAGACTCGTTTGTCGGTGTACAAAACTAGGGGCACATTTTCGTACCCCTTTACCTGTGCAAGGGCAGTCAGAGCTGCGCCCGCGACCACACCAAGTAGAGCGAGGGAGGTGAGCCAAGGTAAGACCGAAGCCCAAGACGAAGCAAAGCTATGACAAGGACCAAGGCCACAAAGATCAGATGGACGAAGCAGGTTTCCCCGGCAAGGGCCCTTGCCGGGGCAGCCTTAGCGGCCCCGGCAAGACCCTTGCCGGGGCAGCTCGCCCACGCCAGCCGAGCGAGCCACCCTCGAGCCCACCAACACTCGACAAGTGCATTGGGACAGGGCTCGGGAGGCACCTCTGTGGTGGCATGCAGATCTTTGTGAAGACAAAGAATAGTCAAAATCAAATGAGGATAGGAAGGCATCCATCCTCATCGAAGAAACCCACAAGACCCCCGGCAAGATCCTTGCCGGGGACGCCTGCGCACCACGGCAAGACCCTTGCCGAGCCACCCGGCAAGGCCCTCGCCAAGTGCACCAGCAAGGCCACCATCAGGCCCACACCAGCCAAGTCTCCGCCGCCGTTCGCATCAGCTGCCGACCCAACCAGCTGGGCAGGCACCTGCGTGGCAACATGCGGCCCTTTGTGGAGGCTCCACCATCGCGCCACCTCAGCTGCCTGCCTGCCTACATGGCACCGCATGCATCGCTGGCCAGGGCGCATGTTGAAGCTTGGAGGAGCAGCGACGGACGGGACGGGCCTCGCCCTCGTCCCTGATAAAGCGAAGGGACACCTAAGCCTCGCATTAAATGCACTTTGTCCTGTAATACCAGGATAACCACGCAACATTGTTGCCTTTCCACCTCCTGTGTGCCACTGTGGCAACCCCTTTTTCTATAAAAGGAGGCCCAAGGCAACGAGGAGAAGGATTGGGCTTTTTGGAGCTCGTTACACTCCATAGCTAGTTCAAGAACTCAGAATACATCCACCAAAGCAGGAGTAGGGTTTTACGCATCCTCGCGGCCCGAACATGGATAAACGAACCGCGTGCTCTCTGTTAGACCCGCTCTTCTCTCAACCCCGCGCCCCGCAACCGCAGTAGGGATTCTTGTGATCCCATAGGTGTCGTTTCCCACCGACATCTTTGGCGCGCCAGGTAGGGGCCGCGTTTGTGAGAATCGGTTTTAGCAGTTGAGTGAGCGTTTCTTCATCGCGATGGCTCTAAGAGAAGAAGGAGAGGGGGTCGAAAGATCGACATTGGCACAACTACAAGCAGAAGCTAAGTCACACCGAACCCTGACTACTTTCTTTCCTTTTTATATGAGGTTATTTCCCTCGGAGATGTCGTGCCTTTGTATGGAAAACCTGCACGCCAGGGGGCTCTCCCGCTGTCGGCAACGCCCTTGCCCTGTTTCGAGTCCTCTCAATAGCTCAAGCGGCTGCGTCGAGAGCGGCAGGGTATCCTTCCGCGATTGACAACGCTCTCGATTCTGACTCGAGTCAAGCTCGACAATTCGAACGGCCGCGTTAAGAACGGTAAGATGGCTCGCCTGGCAGCACGCACACCCGGCAGGCCAATGGGGATCCATCCTCAAGACGCCGCCTTGGGCTTCCGTGCCGGCGAGCCTGCCCAGTTGGCGTAGGGTGCGTACACAAAGCGAAATTGAACAGGGAAATAACATGCATAGTACTAAAAGTGCTGCAGAGTTATGTTACATCAAATTGCTGCTGCGGTTCTAACTAGAGATAGCAATTGTCTTGGTTGTGAACCTGCAGCGGCAATAAGAAAACGGGGCGCCTAATCCCGACGCTGGCCCTCCACCCTCAGAATTCCGCCGACTCGGCTGATGATGGGCTTGATGCGCTCCCTGAGCGGCGCAAGGTCGGTCCCCTCCGACAAGCTCTCCAGCACGCGTCGAAGTCGAGGTCGGGGTACCAGTGCGCCACCTTGGTGAGAACCTTGGTCATGGCACCCTGGTAGAACCTCTGGGACTCGTCGGCCAGTGAGGCCGCCTGGTTGGCGTGGAGCCGCTCTAGAGCACCGACGACCTTCTCAAAGAACATGGTCAGGCTACAATTGGTGCTCACACTCCGCTCCGGGACATACCTCACGTCCGGCATCCCCATGATGGCCAGCTGCGTGGCAGCCTGGTTGGCGACGGTGGCGAGGCGATCGAGCCAACAGTTCTCGCCCTCCACGTGATCCGCAAAGTTGAGGCCCTCGTTATTCCGCAATAGCTTCTCGGCCTCCAGCTCCTTGGCCAGGGTCCCCTCTCGGGTTGTAGCCTCCGACAGCACCTTCTCGAGACCCTCCAGCTTCAGCTTGAGGTCTTTGATGGAGTTGTTGGCCTCGGAGAGCTCCCCAGCCTTGCTGACGACCGCACCCTGCGCCTCTGTCAGAGCACTGTTGAGCGTATCCTTCTCCTGGGACAACTTCAGGGCCTGCTCCTTCAGCCTGTCGCGCTCTACCTCCAGCTCCTCCACCTTGCCGGCGTGAACCTGGGCCTGGGCATTGAGTGCCTCCTTGTGCCTCTACTCCAGCTCACTGGTCCGCTGCAAGACAAGCTTCTCCACCTCTGCATCCTTGCCGTGAAGCATGGCGGCAAGCTTCTCCTCGCGTGCAGCAAGATCCTCCTCCTGGGAGTGCAGCGCGGCCTCATGTTGGGTCCGGGCGGCTTTGGCAGCCGCGGCCAAGTTCCTCGCCGTCTCTTGAGCTTTCTCGACGTCGGCGAGCTTCATGGTGAGCTCCATGCCGCGCCTGGCCAGCTCGCCTTGGGCGGCCTTAAGCTCCTCGTGGGCCTCGCGGAACCAGTTCTGCGTCTCGGCAACGCGCTCCTGGAGGTCCGCCTCCGCCTTCTCCACCACCGCCGTCCTGGACTTAACTTTGTCCAGGTGGGCGCGGTGGAGTGCCTAGAGCTTCCGGAAGCTAGCACCCATGGCCTGGAGGAGCCGCTCCTCCTGCGAGCCATCGCCACCAATGATTGGCTCATCGATGACTTCAAGCCCGGCAGCAGCAAGCACTTTGTCGTCAAACACCTCTCCCTCGACGGGTGTCCTGGTGCTCGACACGCCTGGAAGGTCAACGAACAAGCCGTCGCTCACCCTCAGGTACTTGCCAGAGCCAGAAGCAGCAGAGGAGGAAGGCTGGTCACCAGCCTCCTCCTCCTCCTCCTCGGCAGCGGCCCCGTCGGCCTCCCTGGCAGACCCCTTGCTGGTCTCCTCAGTGGCGGCCTTTCCGGCCTCCCCGACGGGCCCCTCGGCGGCGTCCTCAGCAAGCCCCTTGCCGGCCTCCTCAGGGGCAGCCTTGTCGGCCTCCCCGATAGGCCCCTCGGCGGCCTCCTCGGCAGTGTCCTTGGCGGCCTCCTCGGCGGTGACCTTCTCAGCGTCCGCCTCGGCGGCCTTGGCGAGGCCCTCGATGACGGCGTCCATGTCCTGTGGGTCCACCAAGGAGGAATCTAGGCGCCGAAGACAAGGGTGAGGCAAGGCCAAGGCCAAGAACCGGAAAGAAGAAGAAGCAGGGACGAACGGCGAACGACTTACTGGTGCCGGCACTCGGCTGGCAAACGGAAGTCCCCTCCCCGCCAACATTTGGCATTGAGGCAAAGCCACCGGAGCCCAAGTTCTCTTCCTCCTCCTCCATGTGTGTGGGCTCAGTGCTTGGCGCCCTTGACGGGGACGTCCCTCGGGGCGGCGTGGTCGATGGGGGCGGCATGTTGGGGGTAGCCCCCTGTGGCTCCTCCGGCTGCCGCTCCCCTCCTGCACACCTGGCGAGGTCAGCACCAAAGTGTCGCGCCCCTGACACATGTCGAAGAGAGAAGAATGATGAACTTACGCTAGGGGCTTTGCCGGGGGCTGCTGTCCGGGCTGCTCAACACCACCAGGGGCGCCCTCGAAGTACCAACCGGGGGCTGGCTGCCCGCCGAGACCTTGGCCCTCTTCACTCTCTGGGCCAGCGTCTCCACATCCCTGCAAGAATTACGACAAGTCAAGATAAGCAACACAGAGTGAGGAGGCAGAGATAACGAAAAAGGAACCAGATGCTTACTCGTCGTTCGCCTCCTCCTCTGCTGTCTTCGTCTTCCTCCTCGGGCTGAGGGATCCATAGTCGAAGGTGACCTCCGTGTCAACACCCGCCGGAGAAGGGGAAGGAGGCGGCGTCTAGGCACGCTTGGATGAAGAAGGAGCGGCCGTCTTCTTCTTCACCGCGACCTTTGCCGGCTTCTTCGCCGCCGCGGCCCTCATGTGGGGCCGGGACCCCTCCAAGGTCAGTTGCGGCTGCGCAGCCCTTGAGGGCCAAACCAGCTCACCAGAACTGGCCCGCCGTAGGACTTGCCCCCTCCCCGCAGGTGGCGTCGGCTCTGCGATCTCGTCCTCCTCCGACGACGACTCGCCGGTCACATCCTCAACCAGTGGAGCCTCGATGCCGGCACTGCTGGCTCCCCTGGCAGCCACCATCCACCGGGCAAGCTCCTCCTCCTCCGCGGCCATCACGGCCTTGTCCTCCACGCCGCAATCGTTGACGGCCTCCCTGGCAAGTTGCGCCTCCCTCGCCCTAGTGGCGATGTAGTCCAGCTCCGCCTGGGAGGTGTCCTGGACAAGCAGCCGCTCGGCATCGGCATCGACATACCTCTCGTGCAGGGAGTCAAAGAACTGCTGCACCTCAGCATCCTCCGGCTCCTTCCAGCTCGGGTCAGGGCCATGCGCGTTGCAGTCCGGCATCATAGCAATGATGTCGGACCGACATGAGTTATTACACAATGGGACCACCCCCGTTGGCAGCTTGAACAACGGCCCCTTGAGGACCTTGCCGGCCTTCGCGGCAGCCCTCGCGACCTTGCCGGTTCGCTCAACCTCGCCGTCGCGGCCCACGTCGAGCTGGAAGATCCGCTGGCAGAAATGGGTGTGCGCCATCACTGTGAAGTTGTGGTCAAGGCCTGGGCGGAGTCGCATGATGTCAGCGGGGTTCGTGAAGAGCCACGCTGGCCTCCCCTTGTTATGCAGCGGAGAAATCCGGCGGCGGATGAAGTCCACCCCGATCATTTCGAGGGTGAGCCCGGCCTGGGTAGGACGGAGAATCCTGGTGGTGGCAACCGTGAGCTCCCCGTTGGCGGCATCAACATTGCTCCAATCACTGCCGCGAACCGGCGGCGCCCGGCGAACTTTGCAGAACACCGGTGGGTCCTTCTCTTCAATCCAGCACCACCAGCCCCGCCACTCCTCCCACCTCTCCTTCATGGCGTCGTACCGGTACGCCCCCTTGGATCTTGGGATTCAGGTGATGCAACCAGAAATGGATCCCCCCTGCTGGATCCGAAGGGAGAAGTAATGGCAAAAGAGCGCCATGTTGGGGTGCACCCCGGCGAAGCCTTCGCAAAGGTGCGCGAAAAGGTCCATGCATGCCACTGCATTCGGAGTAAAATCCAAGAGGCGAAAGCCAAAGGTGTGCATGATGTCGCTAAAGAAATCGGAGAAGGGAGGGCAAAGCCCGCAAGAAAAGTAATCAACAAAGAAGAGGTATCGATTTGGAGCAGGGTCGGCGCAGGCG
>NC_057809.1:152845087-152918606 GCF_018294505.1 Triticum aestivum
ATCAAGGGGAAGAAGAAGGCGGACTGCGCCCGTTGCCCCAACAGTGCGCTCTCCGGTGGCTCCATAGCCCCGGCATCCTTGGCCACCCCCTTGCCCTTGGTGGATTTTGGTGCCATGGTGGCTGAAGGAGGAGGGAGGAGCGAAGGGCGGCAGAAGCACAACGGCGGCGAGCGGAGAAGAAGCTTGGAGAAGATGAGGAAGACAGGCAGAGGCCTCCGAGATTGGGGTTGCGCGAGGGTAAAAGGAACAGTGCGCCCGCGGTTATCCCTTTTTATGGGGAAGCCGCGGGTCGCGTCGCCCATTTACTGCGATGTGACGCATGCGTGTGAAAACCGCCCCACGCATGCCGCCCACGTCACGCACGCCCCTCCACGCCGCGCCGCGCGCGGGGGTCGTGGGAAGCACAGCGCGCGAAAAATCTTACCGCGGTAAAAACCGCCCCGCCTGCCCGCGCACCGTTTTGGGCCTGACCCAACAATGTGTCGCGCTTATGTGTGGCCCAGGCTCGGGGGCTCCTATCAGTGTACAAAACTAGGGGCACATTTTCGTACCCCTTTACCTGTGCATGGGAGTCAGAGCCACGCCCGCGACCACACCAAGCAGAGCGAGGGAGGTGAGCCAAGGTAAGACCAAAGCCCAAGACGAAGCAAAGCTACGACAAGGACCAAGGCCACAAAGATCAAATGGACGAAGCGGGTTTCCCCAGCAAGGACCCTTGTTGGGGCAGCCTTAGTGGCCCCGGCAAGACCCTTGCCGGGGCAGCTCGCCCACGCCAGCCGAGCGAGCCACCCTCAAGCCCACCAACACTCGACAAGTGCATTGGGACAGGGCTCGGGAGACACCTCTCTGGTGGCATGCAGATCTTTGTGAAGACAAAGAATAGTCAAAATCAAATGAGGATAGGAAGGCAGCCATCCTCACCGAAGAAACCCACAAGACCCTCGGCAAGATCCTTGCCGGGGACGCCTGCGTGCCACGTCAAGACCCTTGCCGGGCCACCCGGCAAGGCCCTCGCCAAGTGCACCAGCAGGGCCACCATCAGGCCCACACCAGCCAAGTCTCTGCCGCCGTTCGCATGCAGCTGCCGACCCAACCAGCTGGGCAGGCACCTGCGTGGCAACATGCGGCCCTTCGTGGAGGCTCCACCACCGCGCCACCTCGGTTGCCTGCCTGCCTACATGGCACTGCATGCATTGCTGGCCAGGGTGTGTGTCGAAGCTTGGAGGAGCGGCGACGGACGGGACGGGCCTCGCCCCCATCCCCGATAAAGCGAAGGGACACCTAAGCCTTGCATTAAATGCGCTTTGTCCTGTAATACCAGGATAACCACGCAACACTATTGCCTTTCCACCTCATGTGTGCCACTGTGGCAACCCCTTTTTCTATAAAAGGAGGCCCAAGGCGACGAGGAGAAGGATTGGGATTTTTGGAGCTCATTACACTCCATAGCTAGTTCAAGAACTCAGAATACATCCACCAAAGCAAGAGTAGGGTTTTATGCATTCTCGAGGCCCGAACCTGGATAAACGAACCGCGTGCTCTTTGTTAGACCTGCTCTTCTCTCAACCCCGCGCCCCGCAACCGCAGTAGGGATTCTTGTGATCCCATAGGTGTCGGTTCCCACCGACATCGTTCTCCTCGAGAACATTTTCATGAGTGACGAGGGGTGTGGCAAGTCTTTCTTCTTCATGATGCGGTTGAGGGAGTCCTGGACTAAGGGGTCCTCGGGCGTCCGGCCTTCTATCCATGGGCCGGGCTGATGGGCTGTGAAGACATGGAGGCCGAAGACTGTACCCGTGTCTGGATTGGACTCTCCTTGACGTGGAAAGCAAGCTAGGCGACCAACTATGAAGATTCCCTCTGATGTAACCGACTCCATGTAACCCTAGATCTCTCTGGTGTCTATATAAACCGGAGAGCGTAGTCCGGATAGAGACATACACATTACCATAGTCATACATGCTAGACTTCTAGGGTTTAGCCATTACGATCTCGTGGTAGATCAACTCTTGTAATACTCATATTCATCAAGATCAATCAAGCAGGAAGTAGGGTATTACCTCCATAGAGAGGGCCCGAACCTGGGTAAACATCGTGTCCCCCGTCTCCTGTTACCATCGATCCTAGACGCACAGTTCGGGACCCCCTACCCGAGATCCGCCGGTTTTGACACCGACATTGGTGCTTTCATTGAGAGTTCCACTTTGCCGTCGACGAAAGGTTCGATGGCTCCTTCAATCGTCGATAGGGACGCTGTCCAAGGAGAAATCTTCCTCCCCGGACAGATTTTTGTGTTCGGTGGCTTCATACTGCGGGCCAACTCGCTTGGCCATCTGGAGCAGGTCGATAGCTACGCCCCTAGCCATCAGGTCAAATTTGGAAGCTTGAACTACATCACGGATACCCATGGAGACTTGATCTTCAATGGGTTTGAGACCGCAGCGATTGCTCTCCCTAGATCTGTCATCAGATCACTTCCAGGAGATGGTTCCTGTTGCTGCAACGGCCTTAGAACCGAAGCAGATCGTGCCCTCCGAGGCCACAAAGTCCGCGGCGTTGGAGCCACACATGGACTCGACATCCTGCAATATTTGCGTCAATGGAACTCCGGACTCGTCTGCGGCTATAAGTTTAGGACCGGGTACGCCTGTGGACACGGAGCTGGATCGGTTATCGATTTTCGAATTTAGCGGCGCAGACATCTTCCAGCACTCACCTTTTGGTGACGTGATAAACTCTTTAAAGAACTAGTCCTTGGAGGAGGAATCACAGCTGAACTATGTTCAGTTCGAGCTAGAGGCGGATGACGAGGAATTTTGCTTCCCACCCGCCACCCACTTCATAGCCATTGTCGATGACTTAACCGACGTGCTAGACTATGGCTCCGAAGACATCGACGGTATGGATGACGATGCCGACAAGGAGCAAGTCCAAGACCCGCCATTCACTGGACGTTGGACGGCCACCTCTTCGTATGACGTGTACATGGTTGATACACCTAAAGGATCTGGCGACGACAAAGAAGAGCCAGATGCGAATAAACCCTCTGAGACGCAATCCAAGCGCCGGCGGACCATATGCCGTTCTAAGCCTCGTCGCTCAAAAGATGGCAACACTGGCACCGGAGAAAATAGTACTCCGGGCGACGCTAAAAACAATGAAGACCCTGTCAGAGCTGCATCCGAACAGGAGGAACACGACAACGGGCAAGATAACCCTGATGAATAGGCCATAGAAGATGACTCGGAGGGCAATAGTTACCGTCCACCCTCCGAGGAGGAGAAAAGCCTTGGCAACGAAGACTTCATAGTGCCTGAGGATCCTCTGGAGCAGGAGCGCTTTAAGATTTAGCTCATAGCCACTGCAAGGAGCCTGAAAAAGAAACAGCAGCAGCTTCAAGCTGAACAAGATCTGCTCGTCGACAGATGGACTGATGTCCTGACAGCCGAAGAATATGGCCTCAAGCGCCCAGCCAAGAGCTACCTAAAATACAGACTGCTACCTCAATTTGATGAGGAGGTGCCGGAGCACATATCTCCCTCGCGTAATGCGGAACGACCACCACGTGGTCGAGACAGGGCGGCCGACCGGCCACCCCGTGGTCAGGATAAAGCGGCAACTTAGGCCGAACAACAGCTTGCACCACCGCCCCGTAAAATAGAGACGGAAGAGTTCGGGGTCATACGTACGACCTCCGGCAGACCCTGGACAGTAGAGCAGGAAATACAAGATCGATCTATGGATTGCGAGGACGTGCCTCGAGGCACGACGACGGCTACCTATTCAGACGTGACAAACCTAACCACACCCGGGCCGAATGCCGCAGACGGACTCCATCAGAGCTACACCGCGGTGCGGCCCGATATAGAGGCACCGCACACCCTCTCTGCTTCACAGATGAAGTACTGGATCATGAATTCCCCGAGGGGTTCAAGCCCGTCAATATCGAATCATACGACGGCACAACCGATCCTGCAGTATGGATCGAGGATTTTATTCTCCACATCCATATGGCTCGAGGAGATGACCTCCACGCCATTAAATACCTCCCACTAAAGCTCAAAGGGCCAGATCACCACTGGCTTAACAGCCTGCCTGAAAATTCTATCGGCAGCTGGGAGGACTTGGAAGAAGCCTTCCTGGACAACTTCTAAGGAACCTATGTCCGGCCACCAGATGCCGACGACTTAAGCCACATAGTTCAACAACCTGGAGAATTAGCCAGAAAATTCTGGACTAGGTTCCTAACCAAAAAGAACCAGATTGTTGACTGTCCGGATGCTGAGGCCCTAGCAGCCTTCAAACATAGCATCCGTGACGAATGGCTAGCACGCCACCTCAGCCAAGAAAAGCCAAAGTCTATGGCAGCCCTTACGGCACTCATGACCCACTTTTGCGCGGGTGGGGACAGCTGGCTGGCTCGTAGCAAGAACACAGCCAGCGAGGCAGGCCCCTCTGAGGCCAAGAACAACACCAGCAAGCTCCGGCGCAATAGACACAAACGCCGAAGCAATGGCGACAACACCAATGACACCACAGTTAACGCCGGATTCAGTGGCTCCAAGTCCGGCCAACGGAAGAAGGCCTACAAAAGAAACAACGAAGGACCTTCTAGCCTAGACCGCATACTCGACCGTCCATGCTAGATACATGGCACCCCAGACAAACAAGCCAATCACACCAACAGAGACTATTGGGTTTTCAAACAGGCTGGCAAGTTAAACGTTGAAAACAAAGAAAAGGGGTCACAAAGTGAGGACGAGTACGAAGAGCCCCGGCAGCCGAACACTGGGGAACAGAAGAAATTTCCCCCTCAAGTCAAAACGGTGAACATGATATACGCTACACACATACCCAAAAAGGAGCGCAAGCGAGCACTTAGGGACGTCTACGCGGTAGAGCCAGTCGCCCCCAAATTCAATTCATGGTCATCATTCCCGTTCACCTTCAATCGTCGAGATCACCCAACTAGTATCCGCCATGGCGGTTCAGCCGCACTAGTCCTCGGCCCAAGTATTGACGGGTTTCATCTGTGGTAGCAGCCTCAACCTGCTTTGTTAGGACACAGTAGGGAAGATGGGCATTAACCCTCACAAATCAAACCAACAAAGACTACCTTTAAAGGAGTCATACCAGGCGTAGAGGCCCGCTGTACGGGCTCAATCACGCTGGAGGTGGCCTTCGGTTCTCTGGAAAACTTCCGAAGCGAAGAGTTAATCTTCGATATCGTCCCCTTCTGCAGCGGCTACCACACACTGCTCGGACGAACCGTGTTTGCTAGATTCAACGCAGTGCCACACTATGCTTATCTCAAGCTCAAGATGCCCGGTCCATGCGGCGTCATAACAGTCAAAGGCAATACAGAATGCTCCCTCCGAACAGAGTAGCACATCGCCGCCCTAGCAGCAGAAGTACAGAGCGGCCTTTTCAAGCAGCACCATAGTACGGCTGTCGAGCCCCTGGACATCATTAAGAGGTTCCGGACTACACTGCAATAGGACAGCGCGGCTCATCAAGAGCTCAATTAGCAATTTGGCCTCCGTCCCAGTCCCGATGAAGTAGTGGCATTCGTACCACGCGTACATAATTATGCACTCAAAATTCCATGGACATCGACGAAGGCACAAGCTAATCCGGGATCTATAGTTTGGCTAGACCGATCCTGGACACACATACTTTCAATTTTTCTTCTTGTTTCAGGTTCCTTTTCCCGCAGGCCTGATCATCAGTCCTTTCGAAGGATTGGCATACAACGGAGGCAAGCAGCATAGATGTGTAGGGTAACCTCTATACGTTCTTCTTGACGGTATTTATACTTATTTCTCAATACCCGCACGCTGGGCCCTATTGATTCCGGCATGTTAAACAGCCCGGATGCTTATCACACTATCTGTACAAGATACGCCTTGACGTATCCATCCAGTTATAATAAAAATGGTTTGCGGCACAGTTTCTGTGGTTTTCGCTTCTTACTTCATTTTATTTTGATTTGCTTATCGGCTGCATCCGTACTCTTTCATACATTTCATATTCGCCAGGGGCTACTTATCGCCCCACAATACGGCAACACAGTCCGAACACTTCTTATATATAAGTTCGGCACCCCGAATTTAGCAGTATATGCATTGGCTCCGAATCATGTCTTTGGTCAATAGTTGGGTTGCCCAGCTCATGTGCTTGCTACCCTACGTTCTGCTACATCGGCTAGGGTAGTACAGGGAGAACTATTGCGATTGTGCCCTGGCCTTGACTGGATGAGCACCTCAGTAGAGAAAGCCTAAAACCGACTATCATGATATGGCGAGAGCCGGTCAGCTATTCGAGGGTCACAAAATCGTTGGAGATTTTTTCCGCGTTATGCGAAGGATCGGCACTTCCCGATCAGATGCTGACAGCACCCTGGCTTGGACCAGGGGCTGCGCCCATGCTTTATTATAAAACTCCTATGGCTAAGTGAGGGTGTTTAAGTCGTATAGTCTGATTGCCATGTTCGTTGCGCTAAACAACTCCTTCAAGGACCATATAATTGGATCAAGATTGTTTAGATTCCATCCCGAACACCTCCGTACTACCTACACGAGGGCAGAAGCCGACGACTGGCCAACCCTCAGACTGCATACAACACGGCCGAACAGGAGGAAATAATTAAAGCATAACAAAATTACATTACAAAACAGGCTTTGTTTTCATAATACAAGGCAAAGGACAACTCGAATGTATTCATTCGAAAATAATGTCTTGCCCACACTACGCTGCTGCAAGTCGAGACCCTTCTAGGACATCCGCAAAATATCGCTCGGGTGTGCGGTGCTCCTTTCCCTCTGGCGGCCCTCTGGCCATGTCGACGGCGTTCATCTTCGCCCACCACATCTTGCAATGGGCGAAGGCCATGCGGGCACCTTCGATGCAGGCTGATCGCTTGACGGTATCCAGCCGCGGACAGGCTTCCACTAGTCGCCTCACGAGTCCGAAGTAGCTGTCGGGCATAGCTTCGGCTAGCCACAGCCGGATCATCAAATCCTTCATGGCTAGTTCGGCCACCCCGTGTAGCTCCAGCAGCTGTTTCAGTTGATCGGTGAAGGACACGGGATGATCTGGCGTCGCATACTGCGACCAGAATAGCATCTCCGTAGAACCCCCTCCTTTGGCTCGGTAGAAATCTGCGGCATTTGATACGCTACATGGTAAATCCGCAAACGGACCTGGGGAACTCTGAACCCGGGTTAGTAAAAGGTACTACTTCTCCGCATACTTACTTTGCAGCTTAAATGCCTTACCCGCCGTGATCTTCTTGTCCTCCTGGATCTCCTGGAGGGCGGCCTGGGCCTCATTCTGTGTGGTCTCTGCACTCTTACAAGCCTTGGCGAGTTCGGCCCCTTGAACCGACGCATCATGCTCCAAGGCCTCGCATTTTTTCACCGCATCTTGGAGCTCCTGCTGGACCTCCTTGACCCGGGCCTCGAGCTTTTTCCAGGCAGCTTGCTGCTCGACAACCTTCCCCTCGACTTCGGCCAGAGCCTTTTTTAGGGCATCAACCTCGGTCGCCACCCCTACACATATTATGACAATTCGGTCAATGTACACCGCTTATTCCTTCTGAAAACACAGCAAGTCACTTTCATACCTTGCTTCTCCTGGAGCTGAGTCTTCACCTCGCCGAGCTTGTTCTCGGCTCGCTCCAGCCTCTGCTTTAGTTCAGAGACTTCGGCAGTATGCGAGGTCACGGCTAGCAGCGACGCCTGCTTATCCATACATATCAGGTTAGTATCCTATAAAAAAAGTATTGACCCCCTGTCCAGTCTCTCTTTCCGAGCACCGGACAGTGTCTCAGGGGCTACTGTCCATATCGGGATTTTTTCCTTCTGCGTCGCTTACCTCAAAACCTGTCAGTAGGTTGCTGCAGGCTTCGGTCAGTCCGCTATTGGTGGACTGAACCCTTTCAATCTCGTGCCCATAAGAACACAGTGCTCCTCCATAATGGAAGCACCTCGCAGCGTTTCCAGCAGATTACCTAGTGCCCCTGGTTGGACAGGGGTCACCGGAGGAATAAACGCACCCCCTCCTTTCGAAGGAGGCTGCGTGCCGGATCCTAGAGCCATGCCGGTCTCCGAACGGCACGATTGGATTACCCATGCCTGCATTGATGAGAATCCCGCAATAAGGGGACACGATCTCTGCTTTGACAAGATACGCCAATGGTAACCGCGTCTTGAGGCATGGGGCGTCGAACACAAAAATGGTTTGGAATTATGACCGGTCAGATGCAATGTCGTGCTGCAAAAAGTTGTCAGCGGATGGAACTCGTGTAAAAATATGTATTCTCTCTGTGGTGGTGTATGGTGTGTGATAGGTCCGGATAATATCATCACATATGAAGACTATCTTGGAGTTCGGAAAAAGGGGAACCCGCCTTGCAATGCCGAAGACAATCTGCGCGCCGGACTCCTCGTCATTGAAGCCAGGTTCAGGGGCTACTGAGCAGGGGCGGATCCACTATTGGTCATGGGTGTACAGATGTACACCCAAAATTTTCTGCAAAAAAATTCCTACATATAGGTATGACAAAAATACTACACTACTTTGAGAGATTACGCAGTAGTTCTCCTGCTGGCAAACAGGCCAATAATAGCCCATCGGCAGCAGTGGCACAGCCCACTAACCAGCAGCCCAAGAGCAGCAACATTACCTCTCTTGCCTAAAAAAAGCAACGTTACCTCTCTTTTTTTAGGGGAACGTTACCTCTCACCCCTCAAAAGAAAAAAAGCAATGTTACCTCTCCGCTCAAAAAACAAAAAACAATGTTACCTCTGCCCTCACACACACGACTGCACAAGAGATGCTCGGCAACTCAACTCAATCCACCCCTAAAAAAGCTCAGCTCAGTCCAAATGCCCCTAGAAAAAAACTCATTCCAAATTCACCAAATCCACCAGCACCAGAGCGGGATGAGCACGGCGGCACGACGCTTTGACCTCTGTGCGGGAGTGCGGCTATGCCGATGGAGAGCTCGACCAAGCCGCTGGTACCGGACGCGGACAGGATGGAGCACCCCATGGTCAAGCCGTGCAATGCCATGCCCGTCGCCGTTGGGGATGCAACAGCAACACAGACGGGTCAAATGCAGGGGATGAGCGGCGCAATGGCCGCCGACAAGGTCGTTGACGCCGGGCAGGGGAATCCCCTCCAGCTGGCAACAATCTCAATCTCCAACTACGAGCCTAAGGTCAATCCACTCCAAAGTTCCAATCTGAAATTCCATTTGTTTGACATGTACTTTCTTCGTTTCTAAATATAAGTTGAATTCCGTGGGCCAATGGACTTCTCTATTAGGGTGGGAAAAAATTTGAACACCCAAAGTTGAATTTCTGGATCCGCCACTGCTACTGAGGGAGTCCTGGACTAAGGGGTCCTCGGGCGTCCGGCCTGCTATCCATGGGCCGGACTGATGGGTTGTGAAGACATGGAGGCCAAAGACTGTACCCGTGTCCGGATTGGACTCTCCTTGACGTGGAAAGCAAGCTAGGCGACCAAGTATGAAGATTCCCTCTGATGTAACCGACTCCATGTAACCCTAGATCTCTCCGGTGTCTATATAAACTAAGAGCATAGTCCGGATAGAGACATACACATTACCATAGTCATACAGGCTAGACTTCTAGGGTTTAGTCATTACGATCTCATGGTAGATCAACTCTTGTAATACTCATATTCATCAAGATCAATCAAGTAGGAAGTAGGGTATTACCTCCATAGAGAGGGCCCGAACCTGGGTAAACATCGTGTCCCCCGTCTCCTGTTACCATCAATCATAGACGCACAGTTCGGGACCCCCAACCCGAGATCCGCCGGTTTTGACACCGACATTGGTTCTTTCATTGAGAGTTCCACTGTGTCGTCGATGAAAGGTTCGATGGCTCCTTCAATCGTCGATAGGGACGCTGTCCAAGGAGAAACCTTCCTCCCCAGACAGATTTTTGTGTTCGGTGGCTTCGTACTGCGGGCCAACTCGCTTGGCCATCTGGAGCAGGTCGATAGCTACGCCCCTAGCCATCAGGTCAAATTTGGAAGCTTGAACTACATCACGGATACCCATGGAGACTTGATCTTCAATGGGTTTGAGACCGCAGCGATTGCTCTCCCTTGCCCCGATGAACATGACTTAGATCTGTCATCGGATCACTTCCAGGAGATGGTTCCTGTTGCTGCAACGGCCTTAGAACCGAAGCAGATCGTGCCCTCTGAGGCCACAAAGTCCGCGGCGTTGGAGCCACACACGGACTCGACATCCTGCAATATTTGCGTCAATGGAACTCCGGACTCGTCTCCGGCTATAAGTTCAGGACCGGGTACGCCTGTGGACACCGAGCTGGATCGGTTATCGATTTTCGAATTTAGCACCGCAGACATCTTCCGGCACTCACCTTTTGGTGACGTGATAAACTCTTTAAAGAACTTGTCCTTGGAGGAGGACTCACAGCCGAACTATGTTCGGTTCGATCTAGAGGTGGATGACGAGGAATTTTGCTTCCCACCCGCCACCCACTTCATAGCCACTATCGATGACTTAACCGACGTGCTGTACTATGGCTCCAAAGACATCGACGGTATGGATGATGATGCCGACAAGGAGCAAGTCCAAGACCCGCCATTCACTGGACGTTGGACGGCCACCTCTTCGTATGATGTGTTTTTGACACCGACATCGGTTCTTGGTTGTCATCGGCTGATGCAGCCGGAATGTCTTCAGCAACTTTTGCTTCAGACTCAGAGACGTTCGCAGTTGGAGTGGCTTCAGGAAACACTTGACATGCTACTGAGTTGTGTTGCACTTCTCCTCCTAGAACTCTCGGCATGGCGACCTGTGGCCTAGGGCCTTTGCGAAGCCTACAGAATGTGGGCGACGCCTTTGGTGATCGGGTGGTCTGCACCATGTAATTGTCATCGTCAAGTACCGGAGTGGTGACTTGAGGTGGGGGAGTACTGGGTGTTTCTTGACTTGGAGTATCTTGTTGGGGGTGATTGCTACCTCTTGAGCACTGCGTTGGATTTCCCCGAAGAGGAGAGGATGATGCATCAAAGTAGCATAAGTATTTCCCTCAGTTTTTGAGAACCAAGGTATCAATCCAGTAGGAGGCCACGCGCGAGTCCCTCGTACCTACACAAAACAAATAGCTCAACGCAACCAACACGATTAGGGGTTGTCAATCCCTTCACGGTCACTTATGAGAGTGAGATCTGATAGAGATGATAGATAATATTTTTGGTATTTTTGATATAAAGATGCAAGGTAAAATAAAAGGCAATGTAAAAAAGCAAAGCAATAATAAAGTGATTGGAGATTGATATGATGAGAATAGACCCGGGGGCCATAGATTTCACTAGTGGCTTCTCTCAAGAGCATAAGTATTCTATGGTGGGTGAACAAATTACTGTTGAGCAATTGACAGAATTGAGCATAGTTATGAGAGTATCTAGGTATGATCATGTATATAGGCATCACGTCCGAGACAAGTAGAGCGACTCCTGCCTACTATTACTCTGCTCATCAACCGCTATCCAGCATGCATCTAGAGTATTAAGTTAATGAAAACAAAGTAACGCCTTAAGCAAGATGACATGATGTAGAGGAATAAATTCATGCAATATGATAAATACCCCATCTTGTTATCCTCGATGGCAACAATACAATACGTGCCTTGCTGCCCCTACTATCACTGGGAAAGGACACCGCAAGATTGAACCCAAAGCTAAGCACTTCTCCCATTGCAAGAAAAACGAATCTAGTTGGCCAAACCAAACTAATAATTCGAAGAGACTTGCAAAGATAACCAATCATACATAAAAGAATTCAGAGAAGATTCAAATATTTTTCATAGATAATCTTGATAATAAACCCACAATTCATCGGTCTCAACAAACACACCGCAAAAACAAGATTACCTCGAATAGATCTCCACGAGAGAGGGGGAGAACATTGTATTGAGATCCAAAAAGAGAGAAGAAGCCATCTAGCTACTAACTATGGACCCGAAGGTCTGAGGTAAACTACTCACACTTCATCGGAAGGGCTATGGTGATGATGTAGAAGCCCTCCGTGGTGGATTCCCCTTCCGGCACAGCTCCAGAACAGGCCCCAAGATGGGATCTCGTGGATACAGAAAGTTGCGGTGGTGGAATTAGGTTTTTGGCTCTGTATCTAATCGTTTGGGGGTACGTAGGTATATATAGGAGGAAGGAGTACGTCGGTGGAGCTTCGAGGGGCCTGTCGGTGTCAAAACCGGCGGATCTCAAGTAGCGGGTCCCGAACTGTGCGTCTAGGCCGGATGGTAACAGGAGACAAGGGACACGAAGTTTTACCCAGGTTCGGGCCCTCTTGATGGAGGTAAAACCCTACGTCCTGCTTGATTAATATTGATGATATGGGTAGTACAAGAGTAGATCTACCACGAGATCAAGGAGGCTAAACCCTAGAAGCTAGCCTATGGTATGATTGTTGTATGATGAAGTTGTCCTACGGACTAAAACCCTCTGGTTTATATAGACACCGGAGAGGGTTAGGGTTACACAAAGTCGGTTACAATGGTAGGAGATCTTGAATATCCATCGCCAAGCTTGCCTTCCACACCAAGGAAAGTCCCATCCGGACACGGGATGAAGTCTTAATTCTTGTATCTTCATAGTCCTGGAATCTGGCTGATGGTATAGTCTGGCCACCCGGACACCCCCTAATCCAGGACTCCCTCAGTAGCCCCTAAACCAGGCTTCAATGACGACGAGTCCAGCGCACAGATTGTCTTCGGCATTGCAAGGCGGGTTCCTCCTCCAAATTCCTCAAGAAGATTTTAAACACCAAGGATAGTGTCCGGCTCTGCAAAAAAGCTTCCACATATTGCCATAGAGAGAATAATATTAACACAAATCTAATCTGCTGACGTATTCCGCAGCGTGACATCACACTACGGCCAAGTCTTTTACTCGAATCGTTTTTACTTTTCCTCCTCAGCACATTTTGCGAGGCGGTTTCCTTGGCACGTCTTGTTAAAGCAGAGATCGTGTCCCCTTTATTTACGGGATTCTCATCAATACAGACGAGGGTAACCCAATCGTGCCCGTTAGCATGTTTTCTCGATTAAAGGCGAGCCCCAAACGGTTACGGGGAGGGCTCTTGGTATTCAACCTCTTATACAGAGACCAAGGCCTTACTCCTTTTTTCCAATCTCAAACGAGTTCGCCCGTCGCCTCGAGTTCCAACACCCTAGGCTCCAGATTCCGGGCGCTTCGGACCTTCGACAATGTTCGGCTCCGACCTTCAAGGCCGATGGATGCCCTCCTCCGTCACGGAGGAGGACGTGCTAAAGTTGAGAGAGGCTAAGTTCTTGACCGGCGAAATTTCGCATAGGTTGCCTGCTCAAGGGCAGGCCATTCCCAGTCCCTAGCCCGGTGAGAGCGTGGTGTTCATGTCTCACTTCCTTCGGGGGTTAGGCTTCCCAATGGATCCCTTCGTGAGGGGGCTGCTGTTTTATTACGGGCTGGAATTCCACGATTTAGCTCCGGAGTCCATCCTCCATATTTCCTCATTCATCATCGTGTGTGAAGCGTTCCTCCGTGTTACCCCTCACTTCGGACTATGGCTCAAGACCTTTAAAGTGGAGCCGAAGATGATCGAGGGACGGCACGCAGAGTGCGGAGGCGCTGTTATAAGTAAGAATGCTGATGCTTCATGGCCCGAGGGCTCTTTTCAAGAGGAGCTCGGCTTGTGGCAACGAGAGTGGTTCTATATCACCGCTCCCAGGGGCAACAAGTGGATGGCGCCTCCTGCCTTACGCTCGGGTCCTCCACCACGACTAGCGTCATGGGTCAACAAAGGATTAGATTGGGGGTTATCCAAAGACGTGCCCTTGTTGCAGGGCCGCATTAGGGATCTCTTAGAAAGAGACCTCAGCCTGGTCAAGGTGACGCAGGTCATACTGATTCGCCGAATATTGCCCGGCAACCGTCGCTCCCTTCGCCTGTGGGAGTTTAATCTAGAGGGACCGCAAGCTCTCCAGCATTTCATGGGCGCAACACCCGCGGAGATGTATAAATTGTTCTTCGGATCACAAGCAATGTGTCCGGATTTGACCGAGGACGCAGGTCTAAGCTGCAATCGCCCGAATACTCAAGTAAGTAACCTTGTGCCCGGACCTGCTATCTGTATAATTGTCATAAACTTGCCCCTAAAAGAGTTGTCCTTTTAAACAGGAGTGGATAGCGAAGGCAAAGCTGATCAGGTGTCCGGCTCCCCTTCCCGAAACCAGGTCGAATCCCGTGCTTGTCAGGATGTTGAAGATAATGCCTTTGGAGGGAAGTGAGGGGGAGGATAAGGAAACTATGGCCTCCTCGAAGGAGGCTGTTCCAAAGGGAGGAACCGACAATTCCTCTCCTAAGGGGAAGAAGAGGACTGCCTCTGAAAACCAGGAGGCTATAGCCTCCAAGCGGAGGGGGAAATCCTCGTCAGAGGGTCCTATGTCGGGGGATTCCTCGGCTGAACTATGCCCTCAAGAGGACCAGCCCTCCAGCGAGCCGTAAGTGGAGAAAGATTTTCCTTTAGAGGGATGAGAGAAATCCTTGCTTTATATCTGAGAAGATTAACCGAATTTTCACCTTGTAGCTCGGACCTCAGCCCTTCTCAGCAGAGCTCGTCCTCGGGGGATCTTCTTCCAGAGATGATGGAGAGCGGGACGCCTCCCCCTGCCGTACCGCCTAGCGAGGCGGGCGACCCTGAGGTGTCGTCGCGAAGGGTTTCTCCGAATCCGGCATGGGCGGAAGATAGCTATGTGGCCCCCAAGGTTCTCCGCGACCGGCCTTCGAAAGAGGCCATAGGACAAGTCCGGCACCGTCTGGTGCTCGGCCGGAGGAGCTAAAGATTCTGCTGGGGCGAGCTTCTATCTCAGAGGAGCACCGTGCATTGATGGGCATGGTGATTGAAAGGATTTCATCCGCAGAAAGCGGATTGCATGAGGCCGTCAGAAGTTTACTGACGGGTTTTGAGGTACGTTAGATAATGTACACTTTGTCAGTTGCGCATAAGTAAGATGCGCCCTGTGTAGATAGTAGCCCCTGAGACTCTGTGCGTTGTCAAAATTGACGGCGTGCAGAGGATCATAATCCCGGGTCTTAAATGTCGCCTTTGTATATAGGTGCCGAATTGTCCGGAATCGAGCCGGATTGATGATTTTGCCGAACTAAAGCGGCAACTTGACATGGCTGATGCCGACATCGCGCTTGTCAACAAGCGGCTTGATGAGGCTCAAGGTATGTAATTCATCGGGCGGCATCTGGTAAGAGGAGCTTTATGCCAATATCTTACAATGTGTGTGCTTGACGCAGATGGTGCGGCCGCCGTGGAGAGTCTTCGGGCGGAACTTGCCCGATCTAAGGAACGAGCCAGGAAAAGTGATGCGGCTGCCGAGAAAGCCCTTGAAGAGCTGAGAGCCGAACAGGCTGCTCATTGCCGAAGCAAGAAGGAGATGGCTGAGATGGCCGTGAAGTTAAAGAGCGCTGCTGACCGTTGCAAGCTTCTTGAGAAAGAAGACCGGGCGAGATAGACGGACTTAGAGAAGGCCGTTGCTGATGCCAACGACGCTCGCTCTGCGATGAGAGCTGCGAAGGAGGAGCAGCGTCAGGCCGGACAGATTGCGGCTGGAAAGCCCTTTATGCTGCGGACGAAGTTTTGCGATCCGAAGTTTGCTCTGTTGGACCGAATGTGGAGTGTGGAGGACACCTATCTGGATTTAGCAGCGAGTGTTGCTGATGCGACCAAACACTTTCGAGATTAAAAAGATCACGAAGTGGAAAAGCTTTTCTGGTCGCAGTTCCACAGTCCAGAGCGTCCACTGGCAATGGACGATCGCCTGGCTCAATGGGCCGAACTGAATAGGTTGTCCGGACTCACCATGAAGTACGTCATGGGTCATCTGTGGCTGGGGAGATCGGAGCCGAAGAGTTATTTCAGCTTGGTGCAGCAATTCCTTGACGCAGTGCCGCCTATCAATGCGATGAAGAGGTCAGCATGCATAGAGGGTGCACGGATGGCTCTTGCCCATGTCAAGACATACTGGGCAGAGATGGAGACCACCGTTGTTGCATCCCGAGATTCGGACAAAAGCCGAGTACCCTCCGAGCACTATTTTCAAGAAGTCCTTGAAGGCGCTTGTGTAATAGAGACGCAGTGCTCGAAGGATGCTATATTATGATAGCATATGTAATTATAAAGCAATATTTTGATAAATTGTAGTAGCCTTTTATACTTGTGCCTTCAAGTATTGGGAACACCTCCTGTGCGGCCGTTTTAAGATATATATATACAAAATCTGAAAGATGGCAGTCGTTGGCTTCAGCCCCCACGCACATAGTGCGGGGGTGCTCGCAGAAGACGCATTTTCACACTTAATCCAACATCTTGGTCCTACAAAGGAGGTGATAGCGCAGCGGGCTAGGCAACCGGACTATAATGCTTTAACACTTTCACTTAGCCATAGGAGCTTGACAATGGGACTATTTAGGTAGCCCCTGGTGGCGACTGCGCTCGCCCGAGTTCGGGGCGCGTATGTGCCTGGCCGGGAAATGGCCCTTCGTTAAAGCGGAGGAATCCTATAGATTCCGGTAGGTCATCGAGTGGCTGACCAGTCTCACGCTACATCATGACAGTCAGTTTTCGGCTTTCTCTACTAAGGTGCTCGCCCGGCCTAACCGGGGCACAATCGCAGTAGTTCTCTTGGTGCTACCTTAGCCGATAGAGCGGAACGTAAGGTAGCCGAACTCAGGAGCCGGGCAACCCAACATTTGACCAAAGACATGATTCGGAGCTGATGCATATAATGCCAAAACTCACGACGCCTAACACTCCCTAAGGTGTTCGGTCTTTACGAGTGCGGGCGAAACAACACCCTTTATTAAAAAGCCCCTAGTGTCCAGGTACGCGCAAAAATTCTGATGTGGCCACGTGCCAAGACGCCAGCCTCCTCCTTGGTTATATCAGAGAAAACCAGGGGATATATAGCAACAAGAGACAGTAAAAAAGGTTTACGCAGGGTCTTAATCTAAAAAGAATCCTTAGAACGGGTCCCTACTGCACGTCTGCGCCTGTGTCTCCGTTGTGCCGTATCCTGGACGGGCGCAGCACGATGGTCATCTGTAAAAAGAGAGTAACTAGGTTGAAAAAGGGGTGTGCCGAACAGAATTTATATTGAATAAACAAAGTGTAAGGTAAAATATGTGAAACCGAGCTTGATTGTCTCTTAGTTTACAGGTGCGGAGCCCCTAGAACAGGGGTGTGTGGCCGTTAAGCCTGCATCAATGATAATTTTGTACGGAACTCGTCTATCCGCGTCCGTGGTCTTTAATGACCTGTTCAGATGTTTTTGGCCGGTGAAGCCATTTTATTGTGGGGCTGTCAAAGCGGCCGCACAGTCTTCCGCTTGGGGGAGGCGCACTTCAATGCTTCCCCTTCAAAGAGATGATGCCTCGTGGACCGGGCATCTTAAGCATTAGAGATGCGTAATGCGGTATTGCGTTAAAGCAGGCGAAAGCTTCGCGTCCCAGTAGTGCTTGATAGCAACTTGAGAATGGGACGATGTGGAAAGTTAGCTTTTCGCGGCGGAAGTTATCGGGGCAGCCGAATATAACTTCAAGCCGGAGAAAACCCATGCATCGGGTGTCCGGACCTGGCGTTACCCCTTGAAAGGAGGTTTTGCTGTGACGAATTCTTGTTGGGTCTATCCCCATGTGGTGGATTGTGTCCTGATATATCAGGTTTAGACCGCTGCCGCCGTCCATTAGGACATTTGTAAATTGGAGTCCACCGATTATTGGATCGAGTACGAGGGCGGTCCAGCCTGCATTCCTGGTACTTCTGGAGTAATCCAGATGGTCGAAGATGATTGGTTTTGACAACCAGTGGCGAGACTCCTTTGGGATAGGCCGTGTGGCACGTACCTTTATGGGCGCCACGCGTTTTGTTATGTGAAGTAAGTTTACTGTTTTTACTTCTTGTGGGAAGTTCTTTTGTTTCCTTGTGTTCTGATTTTGGGGTTCGTCATCGTCTTCGCTTGGTATGTCGAGCCCCTTGTGTTCGGCATTGAGTCTGCGGGATTGTTTGAAGACCCAACAATCTCTGTGGGTATGGTTGATAGGCTTCCCGGCAGTACTGTGTATTTGACATATCCTGTCCAGGATTTTGTTTAAGTTGGATGGATCATCCCTGTTATCCTGGAGGGGTGGCTTTGTCTGATTCTATCATGAGCTTTTGAATCTGGCGTTGACTGTCGTGCTCTTCGTACTTTTTTCCTTAGTCCGGCAACGGTCCTTATTGCATCGCGGTTTTCCGTTTCCATCCCTAGTTTCGGATGTACTTGGGTCGCTGGTGCTACATCTTGCCAACCAGCTGTCCTCTCCTGCATAAAAGCGGGTCATGAGGCTTGTTAATGCGGCCATTGTTCTTGGCTTTTCTTGGCCGAGGTGTCTGGCGAGCCATTCGTCTCGGACATTATGCCTGAAAGCTGCTAAGGCTTCAGCGTCCGGAAAGTCGACTATCTGATTCTTTTTAGTGAGAAATCTATTCCAGAATTGCCGAGCTGATTCTCCGGGCTGTTGAGTTATGTGACTAAGATCGTCTGCATCCAGAGGGCGGACATAGGTCCCTTGAAAAATTGCTCGGAAAGCATCCTCGAGTTCTTCCCAACTTCCGATTGTGTTTTCAGGAAGGCTTTTAAGCCAATGCCGGGCTGGCCCTTTGAGCTTGAGGGGTAAGTATTTTATGGTGTGGAGGTCATCTCCTCTAGCCATATGTATGTGGAGGATATAATCCTCGATCCAGACTCCAGGGTTTGTTGTTCCATCATATGCCTCTATGTTTACGGGTTTGAATCCCTCTGGAAATTCATAATCCAGGACCTCATCGGTGAAACATAGGGGGTGTGCGGCGCCTCTGTATTTGGGTGTGCCGGATTCTGATAATGGCTTTATTGCATTGCTTACGAGAGCTTGCTTTCTTGGCCCGTAAATGGACCTGGCTGGGCCATGATGTGAATCCTTAAGTGGGTCGCATGCCGGCTTAAGTGCGGCACCGCTTGACGCTTTATGCTGGCCATGGGGTCGTCTATCCGACCATGTGGCTTTCTTATTTTTTGAATGCGAGGGCTCTAAGGCCTCTTCGTCGAATTCAGGTAGTAGCTTTCTCTTCGGATAGCTTTTAGTGCGGCGACTATCGCCGTATTTATCTGCGGTATTGATTACTTTGCTCCATCTGATCCTGAGTGCATCTTCCGCAGTTTTTAGCTTCCGCTTCTGCTTTTTCAGGCTGCATGCTGTTGCAACGAGCCTCTTGTGGAGGTTCTTCTGCTCCGTGGGTTTATCCGGCGTAAGGTCGCCCGGAGTGCCATTTTCGCCGGGGGAGGGATGTTCGGTTTCTCTATCCGTGTTGCCCTGTTCGGACGGTTGCTCTAAGGCCTGCTCGTCGTCTACCGGCTCATCCTGCTCTATGGCTGGGTCTTTATCGAGGCGGGGCTTGGGTCGGCGTTTACACCGACGCTTTGATTGTTTTTCGAGGGACCGGTCCCTCGTTCCATCCCCTTTTTCCTCGTTGTCGCTTCCTTTAGGGGTATCCACCATGTACACATCATGAGATGAGGTGGCTGTCCAATGCCCTATGGGCGTTGGTTCATCTGTGTCTCCTGCATCGTCGCCCATGCTGTCGATGTCTGCGGAGTCGAAGTTGAGCACGTCGTTTAAATTGTCAACAGTGGCTACCAAGTGGGTGGTGGGTGGGCTTTGAATTTCTTCATTGTCCGTATCCCATCCTTGCTGACCGTAGTCCGGCCAGGGCTCTCCTGATAAAGAGAGAGACTTTAGAGAATTCCGGATGTCGCCGAAGGGCGAGTGCTAAAAGATGTCCGCGACGGTGAACTCCATTATCGGCGCCCAATCGGATTCGATCGGTAGGGGCGCAGGGGGCTCGGAGTTCGGAGAGGAATCCGGCTCCTCGGAGTCACAGGCCGTGCGGAGCACGGGGCTGGCGTTCGGCTCGATCGCCTTTGAGATCGCAGCCCCTGAGGTGACGTCCAACCGCTCATCCTCGATTGGCGCAATAGGCTCCGAATTAAGGGTCGGAACCGGTGCGTGTGCGGCCTCCAGGGCACTGTTCGGCGGTAGAGCTAGATCATGCCCCTCGAGATAGTGCGACGCGCTCGGCTGTGGCTCGAATCCGTCGAAGGTCCGCCATGTAGTTTAAGCTTCCAAACCCGACCTGATGGCCAGGGGCGTAGCTTTCGATCTGCTCCAGGTGGCCAAGCGAATTGGCCCGCAGTGCGAAGCCGCCGAAGACGAAGATCTATCCGGGGCGAAAAGTCTCGCCCTGGACTTCATCGTTATAGATGATCGAAGGAGCCATCGGGCCCAAAAGTGACGACACAGAGGAACTCTCAATGAAAGCACCAATGTCGGTGTCAAAACCGGTGGATCTTGGGTAGGGGGTCCCGAACTGTGCGTCTAGGCCGGATGGTAACAGGAGACAAGGGACACGAAGTTTTACCCAGGTTTGGGCCCTCTTGATGGAGGTAAAACCCTACGTCCTGCTTGATTAATATTGATGATATGGGTAGTACAAGAGTAGATCTACCACGAGATCAAGGAGGCTAAACCCTAGAAGCTAGCCTATGGTATGATTGTTGTATGATGAAGTTGTCCTACGGACTAAAACCCTCCGGTTTATATAGACACCGGAGAGGGTTAGGGTTACACAAAGTCGGTTACAATGGTAGGAGATATTGAATATCCATCGCCAAGCTTGCCTTCCACGCCAAGGAAAGTCCCATCCGGACACGGGACGAAGTCTTCAATCTTGTATCTTCATAGTCCTGGAGTCCGGCTGATGGTATAGTCCGGCCACCCGGACACCCCCTAATCCAGGACTCCCTCAGGGGCCACGAGGCAGGGGGACGCGCTCTAGGGGGGCGCCCTCCACCCTCGTGACCGCCTCGTGGCTTTCTTGACGGAGGGTCCAAGTCTCCTGGATCTTATTTGTTGACAAAATCACGTTCCCGAAGGTTTCATTCTGTTTGGACTCCGTTTGATATTCCGTTTCTTCGAAACACTAAAATAGGCAAAAAACAACAATTCTGGGCTGGGCCTCCGGTTAATAGGTTAGTCCCAAAAGTAATATAAAAGTTGGAAATAAAGCCCAATATAGTCCAAAACAGTAGATAATATAGCATGGAGCAATCAAAAACTATAGATACGTTGGAGACGTATCAGTGATCAGCACATGATGCATCTTGAGCAATTGGCGTCAGAGGACGACCAATGATGATGAGTTCATTGTTCGTGAGAATAGGTGATGATACCGGTTGGTGCTCGATCTGAGGAAGGACTTCATCATCATATGCATTGTCGTGATGACCAATGTCTTCAGCTGTGATGGGGTCGACAGCTGGAATGTCTTCAGCTGCAGGAGCCTATGTGGTAGCAGGCTCATGAAGTACTAGCTGACGCTCTTGATTTATGAAAGCAGGACGAGCAACTGAGATGGGCTCGACAACAATTGGCTCTGTGGCAATAGCACGATTTTCCCTCGAAGACTTTATCTTCGACTTCTTGGTCGGTGGAGCATCATCAGTGGCATTCTTGTGTTTGCACTTTATGGCTTCGGCCTCAGCTGCCCTTGTCTTCTTCAGTTCTGAAGCTACTGTGGGGACCTTAGGCTCCGAGCCTATCATGCTGGCAGGGAAGACAATGTGAGGTGCTTCCTGCCCTGATGCTTCAGCTTGGGCCACAGCAGGCTTCTTTTTCTGTTTGGCAGCCATCTTGGGGTCGATGCCAGAACGCCCAAGGGCCTTGCGCTTTTTTGCCTCATTGTGAGCTTGAACACATTTCGCTGCGAAGTATTTCATGCACTCTCTTGAACCTTTTGCTTCCTCACGTTTCTTATGAAACTCCTCCTTGAGGTCATGCAGCATCTGCTTGAAGCTTTGAACATCAGCCACGCTGAGCTTGGCCATGTGCTTCTTGAATTGAGCCTTCTCATAGTCAATCTTGTTCTTCAGCTCGATGATCTTCTAAGCCAGAGCCAGCTCATGAGCAATGGCTCCATGGAAGGTGACGCTGATATCAACTGGCAGTTGAAGATCATCAATGCTGAGGTTGGGGTTGTCAAACCACTCATCGATGGAGTTATTGAGAATATCCACATCAAAGAGGGGCAGATCATTGAAGATCTCCGCCTCTTGCTTGCTCTTTATCAGCAGCTCAAGAGCATCATCACCAAGATCTTCGTCGCCTGACAGATCAATGGCTTCATCTTTGTTTCTCAGAACGGAAGCTAGGGTTATTTCTTGCCCGGAACTTTTGATGGGCTTCTTCTTCTTGGGCTTCTCCGTCTTCTTGGAGACACGAGAAAGATCTTCAGACTGCACACTGGGGGGTGCAGTGGCCAATGGCTTCGCACGCGAAGCTTTTGGTGTGGCAGGGGGATTTGAAGCCTTTGGTTTCTTCTGCTTTTTCGGCTTCGGCGAAGCAGGCGCTTCATCAGAATCTGCGTCATCAGCAGAGTGCTCCACGGCTGCCCCTTGAACAGCAATGTGAGTGAGGAGGCCTTCAAGGTTGTAGAAGGGCCCAATGACATTTGGTTCAGCATCACGAGTGCCATCAGCCCTTGGAGCAGATGGACCAGGGTTGAAGTCAAGTCCAAGTGCTTTCTTGTTCTTTGCAGCAGAATCTTTGGCAAACTTATAGTTGCGCTTAAACAGATTGTCATCGCGACACCATGGCAAAGAGGATGGGTCGGCATTCTTGGGCTGTGGTCCTTGGACCATGCAAGGATATAAGCCTTGAGCAATGGCTTCGGACTTGGACTTGGGTTGAAGATTTTTATAGAGAATATCTCCCAACGGTCGCTTGATGGCATTCTTCTCTGCATACTCAGTAGTGACGAATCTATACTTGAACCATTCCTCTGCCCAATATCTTCGAATCCATTAGATTCGAGTCTTGCATTTGCCATAGGTTTATTCAAGATCTGTCTTGTACATTTCATACAGATCAGGTGGCAAATCTTTGGATGTATTCCCACAACGCTGTCTGCCGCCCTTTCTAGCTGTCTTCTTAGTGGCCATTAAGTTCAAACTGAATGGCTTCAGAACTGTCAAAGGCTTCCGTCTGCTGGTCAGACAAGAACTGGCTTCAGGAGAATTGATGTGAGGCTGTAAGAATTCTGCAAATGAATGCAGACTATGAGAACCAAGGGATTCTCCCACGGACATGTACCTGTGACAGCATTAGAGGTGCGAGGGAAGGGAAGAGGTCATATGCATTCTCAGAAGATTTTGAAGATAAATTAGTTTAAAGACATTGACCTCATAGCGCGAAGACATTCACTTATATGGTGAGTGTTGGTTCCAGATTTGTACGAATCCAAGAATAAGTACAAGTGAGGAATCTAACTAGTTGTGAAGCATAAGTGAATATACTAGGCATGATATGAGATTCAGAACAAGATAGATCCAGATATGGAAGTTAAGAAACCACTTTTGGTGAAAGTAGATGGATCTGATGGATCAAAAAGGCAGTAAAAGTAAGATTTAATTACCGCATGAAGAACTGCTAGACAAAGTTGAGAGGGAGGCCGAGCAGTTCAATCTCCCATGCCCTAACTTGGCAACAGAAGACACCTACGGCGGCGGCGGAGAGGACGAGGTCCGCGGCTGGCGTGAGGACGGTGTCGAAGAGGTCGCGGCAGCTAAGCACTTCTTCTCCGGCGTCGAAGCGAGCTAGCGAGGCGCTAGGGTTTGCGCGAGGTGGCGAGGTGGAAGAGGATATTGTGACCGCGGTGAGTTGAGAATTTATAAGGAAAGGGACAGCACAACGCAATTACGCAGGTGCCCTTGGTGGTTCACATCTAAAGGACACGTGGCAAACATGCAACACATTGGAAGTTGTTCCATGTACCCACGCACGTCTGGACTGTCGGGTGGTCGTTCCGGCTTCTCTGGGTTTCAGGCAGTAAAGATATAGCATTAAAACAGATTCAACTTTTGTCTCTTTATCTTCTGGTGACAAGGACGCAGAGAAGACATTCAACAGATTCAATAGAATGCATATGATTTGGATAGATGGAATTCGAGGTAGAAGCACAGAAGGGGTTAGGGTCCGATCACATTCACTTAGATCAAAAGAATCAAGCATGAAGACATAGCTATAAGTGAATGCTGTAGAGGATAGAACACAACTATATGTATATATCTGAATAAGACCAAATCAACATTGTGAAGATAAACATGAAGTTAAAACAATGTAGAAGACAAACCAAATGCGAAGCCTTTGCAAATGTGACGCCAAATGAAACACTTCAAACAAAGGTTTTGTGGTGGCTTTACCCACCTTATAGGAAGTATCAGACCCAGACACGACGCACAATTATCATGGCGCTTCGAAGTCAAATTCCACGTTAATGTATTCACACTTAGAGTGTATGTCTTCATTGATTGAAGATATACGTTACTTCGTGTGTTGCACATCTAAGTCATCAACATGCATAAGTGTTAGGATGTGTGTCCAATTACAGGACATTTGAGGATTCTAAGATATTTAGCTCACACCGCAACTTGCAAAACCTTTTCTCATCCAAGGGATTTGTGAAGATATCTGCCAATTGCTCTTCGGTGTTGACGTGTATGATATCAATATCTTCCTTCATGACGTGATCTTTGAGAAAGTGATGATGAATTTCAATGTGCTTTGTCCTCGAGTGCTGAACTGGGTTGTTGGCAATCTTGATGGCGCTTTCATTATCGCAGTAGAGTGGCACTTGCTTTAGATGGATACCATAGTCCTTGAGAGTTTGCTTCATCCACAGAAGCTGAGTGCAGCAAGATCCAGCAGCAATGTATTCAGATTCAGCAGTGGAGAGAGACACACAGTTCTGCTTCTTTGAAGACCAACAGACAAGTGATCGTCCCAGAAAGTGACATGTGCCTGATATAGACTTGCGATCAACCTTGTCACCAGCATAATCAGCATCTGAGAATCCAACTATATCAAACTCTGAGCCCTTTGGATACCATAATCCTAGCATTGGGGTCTAAGCCAGATATCGAAGAATTCGCTTCACAGCTAAGTAATGTGATTCCTTTGGTGCCGCTTGGAATCGGGCACACATGCAAACACTAAGCATTGTATCTGGCCTAGATGCACATAAATAAATTAAAGAACCAATCATGGAACAGTATACCTTTTGATCGAACTCTTTACCATTGGCGTTGGGACTCAGATGACTTTTTTGGTTGGCATTGGCGTCATGTATCCTTTGCAATCTTGCATTCCAAACTTCTTCAGGCAATCTTTGAGATATTTCTCTTGAGGTATGAAGATGTCGTTGCTCTGCTGACGGATTTGAAGACCAAGGAAGAACTTCAGCTCACCCATCATGGACATCTGATATTGCTCTTGCATCATGTGTCCAAACTCATCACTGTATCTCTTGTCAGTGCAGCCAAAGATAATGTCATCCATATAGATTTTGCACACAAACAGTTCTCCATCATATGTCTTCGTGAAGAGTGTAGGATCTAGAGAACCAGGTTTAAAGCCTTTGCTCTTCAGGAAGTCTTTGAGTGTGTCATACCAAGCACGAGGGGCTTGTTTGAGGCCATACAGTGCCTTGTTGAGCTTGTATACCATATCAGGATGTTTTGGATCTTCAAAGCCAGGTGGTTGTGCAACATACACTTCTTCTTCAATCTTGTCATTGAGAAAGGCACACTTCACATCCATTTGATACAAAAGGATGTTGTGATGGTTGGCATAGGCTAGTAGTATGCGAATGGCTTCAAGCCTAGCCACGGGAGAAAATGTTTCATCGAAGTCAATCCCTTCAACTTGAGTGTATCCTTGAGCAACGAGATGAGCCTTGTTTCTGACAACTTGACCATGCTCATCTTGTTTGTTGCGATAGATCCATTTGGTGCCTATGATATTGTGCTTGCGAGGGTCAGGATGCTTGACCAATTCCCACACATTGTTCAGCTTGAACTGTTGAAGCTCTTCTTGCATAGCTTGAATCCATTCAGGTTCCATGAAGGCTTCAGCAACTTTCTTGTGTTCAGATATTGAGTCAAATGCAAAGTGCCCATAGAAATTTGCTAGTTGTGTTGCCCTTGAATGAGTGAGTGGACCAGGTGCATTAATGCTATCAATTATCTTCTCAATATGTACTTCATTTGCAACACGAGGATGAACTGGACGAAGATTTTGCTCTTGTTGATCATTGTCTTCATTTTGAGTATTGACTTCAGGCTGAGCATTGTCTTCAGGTTGACTAGGCGCAGAAATGATGAGTTCTTCTTCAGCCTGAGCTTCTGAAGGTATGATTTCTCTAGTTCCCATTAGCTTAATCGATTCACTAGGAGGGACTTCATCTAGCACATTTGGCAGGTGCTCTCTTTGCGAGCCGTTAGTCTCATCGAACCGCACGTCCATAGTTTCAACCACTTTATAGTGAAAGAGGTTGAAGACTCTGTAGGAGTGCGAATCCTTTCCATAACCAAGCATAAAACCTTCATGTACTTTCGGTGCAAATTTCGAAGTGTGATGTGGATCCTTGATCCAACACTTAGCACCAAATACTCTGAAGTAGCTTACGTTTGGCTTCTTACTAGTCAGGAGCTCATAGGATGTCTTCTTCAGAAGCTTGTGAAGATAAACACGGTTGATTACATGGCATGCAGTATCAATAGCTTCAGGCTAGAACTTCCTTGGAGTCTTGTACTCATCAAGCATCATTCGAGCCATCTCAATAAGTGTTCTGTTCTTGCGCTCCATGATGCCATTCTGCTGAGGTGTGTATGGAGCAGAGAACTCATGAGTGATGCCTAATGTATCAAGGTAAAGGTCGAGGCCGGTGTTCTTGAACTCTGTGTTGTTGTCACTTCTGATGTGCTTGATCTTGATGCCATAGTTCGTCATGGCACGATTGGCGAAACGTCTGAAGACATCCTGCACTTCATTCTTGTAGAGGATTATATGCACCTATGTATATCTTAAATAATCATCAACAATGACGAAGCCATAGAGGCAAGCAGTGGTAGTAAGAGTAGAGTAGTGAGTAGGGCCAAATAAGTCCATGTGAAGTAGCTCGAAGGGTTGAGATGTCGGCATGATTGTCTTCGAGGGATGCTTGGCCCTTGTCATCTTTCCAGCTTCGCATGCACCACACAGATGATCCTTCTTGAACTTGACGCCCTCGATGCCTACGACAAGTTTCTTCTTTGCGAGTGTGCACAAGTTCCTCATGCCAGCATGCCCTAGCCTCCGATGCCAGAGCCAGCACTCTGAAGCTTTTGCTAGAAGACATATGGCCAACCGTGGTCCTGCTGAGAAATCTACCATATACAGATCATCTTTCCGATACCCTTCAAAGACTACAGACTTGTCAGATTCCATTAGAACAAGCCAACGATATTTTCCAAATATCACAATCATGTTCAAATCACAAAGCATTGAGACAGACATTAAGTTGAAACCAAGGGATTCAACAAGCATCACTTTATCCATGTGCTGATCCTTCGAGATTGCAACTCTACCTAGACCCAATACCTTGCTTTTACCAGTGTCAGCAAATGTGATGTGACTCTTGTCAAATGGACGTAAGGTTGAGTCCATGAGAAGACTTCGATCACCAGTCATGTGATTAGTGCATCCACTGTCCATAATCCATTCTGAAGCATGTGGTGTCATACCCTACGGTGTAGTTAGGGGGATAGGCTTCACCAAGGGTATTGTGAAGCATAAACATTTGTCAGACAAGCGGATTATGAAAGCTCAGATCAAGGTTAGGACTGATAGGATGATTGGCAAGCAATTCAGGAACAAAATACATAGTAAGACCATTTGGGCATTTTATCTTGCGCCCCACAAGATGTTTTAGGTCCCCAGCATAAACATCAGATGCCTTTGATTTCCGGCTGGAGATCTTTCCTTGCAAAAGAGAGTTTAGTTTTCTTAACCACCCACATTTTCAGGGGTGGCTTCGAAGCAATGAGTCTAAGTACAGCATCTGAGAACTTCGGCTTTGGAGCCCTAGCAAATAGCCTTGCAGGAGGTAAATAATACTCATATGAATAAGCAGAATAGTCCTTAGTCTTATGAACATAGTGGTTTGATGAAACACGCTCATATTCATTAGTCTGGGTATGATTTCCCTACAAAACATTGGCGTTAGGGTTACTCTGGTGAGTCCTCTGTCTATATGAAGCCTTTGGACCATATGAAGCTTTTGGTCTGGGGTTTGTCTTCTTCCCAGGTGGTGTCATGATGACATTCATAGGAAGATTCTCAAGGCAACTTTTGGGTACCCAGATCTTCTTCATAGGTGGCCCATTCCTATAGTTAGTACCAATATACCTGGCAAACACTTCACCATTCTGATTCTTAAACAATTTATAGTTTGCATCAAAGGATTCATCAATGATAATCGGGTTAGCACAAGTGAAGCCAGATAAGGTGGATGGATCCACTGAAGGTCCCTTTGCAGCAACCCATGTGGTTTTGGGGTACTACTCAGGCTTCCAATAAGAACCATCAACATTCATTTTCCTCTCGAACCCAACACCCTCTTTCCTAGGGTTTCGATTTAGAATCTGCTTTTTGAGGACATCACATAGTGTCTGATGCCCTTTGAGACTTTTGTACATCCCTGTCTCAAGCAATGTCTTCAACCTGGCATTTTCATCAGCAATAGTAGTGGTATCCTCAACAGAGGGGTTAGTTACCACATCAGCAGTTGAAGATATTGCAACAGCAGTAGCAGTAGAACATTCAGCAACAGAGGTAGCGTTATCACGCTCAAGGCATTTTAGACATGGTGGTTCGAATCCTTCCTGAGCGGGACTGATCTGTTGAGCACGAAGTGACTCATTTTCTTTTTGAAGATCTTCATGAGCCTCTCTCAATTTCTCAAGTTCTTGCTTCCTTTGAAGATAATCTTAGGAAAGCTTTTCATGAGTTGTTGAGAGCGTTTCATGACGACTTTCACTTAACATGAAGATTTTTTATGTCTTCAATTAAGGACTGAGATCGGGTCATTTCCGCGTCCAACAGGTCATCGCTTTTGTCTAGCAATTTTTGAATATGTTCCATAGCTTTCTGTTGTTCAGTTGCAATTTTAGCAAGTGTTTTGTAGCTAGGTTTGGATTCACAATCAGAGTCATCTTCACTTGATGTTTGAAAGTAAGCATCGCGTGAGTTTACCTTGGCACCACGTGCCATGAAGCAGTAGGTGGGGGCAGCGTCGTCCTTGTCATTAGCATCAGCATTGGTGACGGAGCCATTGTCTTCAGTGTTGAAGATGGACTTGGCAACATAGGCTGTGGCTAGCGCCTGACTTGCAACGCCAGAGTCGTACTCCTCCTCGGACTCCACTTCTGCCTCCTCAGAAGCAGACTCCTCCTCCGAATCCATCTCCTTGCCAACAAAAGCACGAGCCTTGCCAAATGAGCTCTTCTTGTGTGATGAAGACTTGGACGAAGACTTGGAAGAAGACTTTGAGGACTTCTTCTTCTTCTTCTTCTTGTCATCAGAATCATATTCCTTGCTCTTCTTCTTGTTGTTGTTCTCATTGTCTCGCTGAGGACACTCAGAGATGTAGTGACCAGGTTTCTTGCACTTGTGGCATGTTCTCTTCTTGTGGTCATGAGCAGAAGCTTCATCATTTCTCGAGCTGGATCTTGAAGACTTTCTAAAGCCTTTCTTCTTGGAGAATTTCTGGAACTTCTTCACAAGCATAGCAAGCTCCTTTCCAATGTCTTCAGGATCCCCAGAACTGCAGTTAGATTCTTCTTCAGATGAGGAAACAGCCTTTGCCTTCAAAGCGCGAGTACGTCCATAGCTAGGACCATAGATATCTCTTTTCTCAGATAACTAGAACTCATGTGTGTTGAGCCTCTCAAGTATGTCAGACGGTGTCGGCATCCTGGGAATGGGGGTCCCCAGACTTGCCTGCCTGCGGCCCACGGCGTGGCTCTGCGAGCAAGCCCGTATGGCCCATCTTCACCAACAAGCATTTGAGACCCTCGCGAGGGGCCAAGCCTCACAAGGCGGACGACACATGACCTCCTCGGGAGCGGCCTCACCAGGCTGGCTCGTGAGGGGCGGAGAGATCAAGGCAAGGCAAACCTCGCAAGGTTCCAATGACGCAAGCCATGACGATCGAGACCAGGCGGGTGCCAGCGCACAGTGTCCTCGCTTCCTCTTTGGTGCTAAGGAGGCAAGCGCAGGCAAGGAGTACCGAGGCGTCAAGCAAAGGTTTCCATATCGGTGCAATGAGACCAAGACCAGCAGGACGGCAAGACGGAGGTCATCGTGGAGCCCAAGCCAGCGTCACCACTAGAGCCTTTGGCAGGCGAAGACTACTTTTGTCAGGCTAAGCTATACTAGTTGTCCCCTTTCAAATTGGCTGTTGTGGCATCCCTTCCCGCTCAATATTTGGGAAGAGGACCAGGGCCTCTATAAATAGGACTAGCCACCATAGTAGGAGGCGGCTTGAACTGATCTTGAGCAATCCTCACCCACACACCAGCTCACCGAGCACAAGAACACCTCACCTCAGGAGACTGTTCTTCCCCTTGTACTGTTCATCCTTAGCCCAAGAGGCAATTCACCACACCACACTGGAGTAGGGTATTACACCACAATGGTGGCCCGAACCAGTATAAATCTTGTGTCTCTTCTGTTGCGAGTTCGTCGAGCCAAGCTTAGAGATCCCGGTGAGGCTGAGGGCGTGATTTGGTAGGGGGAGATCTTCGCGCGCACCCAAGTGTTCGAACCTTGAGGGTTTTGCCGGAATCCTAAATCCGACATTTGGCGCGCCAGGTAGGGGTGCGCCGGAGCTTTCCTTCCGACAATATGTGATTCGCCGCCACCGCGCTCCACCCACATGGCAAGCGCAGTGCTTTCCGCTCCGACGATCGATGCTAACGGCGGGGCCAGGGGGCTCCGAGCCTTGGCCCCCGCCTTATGACAGGTGCAGTGGCCGCCCAAGTTCAAGCCGGAGATGCCACCACGCTACGACGGCACGGCGGATCCGGTGGCTTTCCTGCTGGCGTACGAGGAGGCCGTCCTCAAAGCTGGGGGCGACGACAGGGTCATGGCTAACTAGCTTCCCATGGCCCTTGCGGGCGCACTGCGTGCCTGGCTGCTCATCCTCCCAGGATCTTGTGTGGCGTCTTGGGAGGAGTTGCGCGACCTCTTCATCGCATGCTTCGCGGTGCCGGCACCCCACGCTGTGGCGGCCCTCCTCGGTGGCTCGCAAGCGCCGCCCTCAGACCGTCACATCAAGCCGTTCCTTCGCCAGATCGGCACCACTTCCAAATGCCCGGGGGCTCCCCCGGGCTGGGCCGCGCCCGAGGCCGACCTCACCTTCGACTCAGGGGATCATCCCGTCTCCACCGCCGGCTCGGGTATGCTCCCAATGCTTTGCACGCCCACCATCTGCAACATGTCTGTCACGAAGACCCTCATCAACGGCGGCGCCAGCCTCAACTTGCTCTCTGTGGAGGCCTTCAGCCTTCTTCACATACCACTCGAGCGGCTCCGCCTTAGCAAGCCTTTCTCAGGAGTTGGCGGTGGCACCGCCCACTCCCTGGGACAGATCCGCCTTCCTGTCTCCTTCGGCACGCGCGACAACTACCACACCGAGCTGGTGGACTTCGACATCGCCCGCATCGGCCTCCCGTACAACGCCATCCTCGGGTACCCGGCCCTGTCTCAGTTCATGGCGGCGACCCATCCGGCCTACAACCTCATGAAGATGCACGGAAGCAAGGGTGTCCTCACAGTAGTTGGGGACACCAAGGAAGCCCTGATGACGCTCAAGCTTGCCCTCAAGGCCGCTGCGACGGCACAGCCCGCCGACACGGACACCTCTAAGGCCAAGGAAGCCGCACCAACCCAGAAGAAGCAGTTGTTCACTCAAGACAAGGCAGAAACCAAGAAGGTGCTGGTTAAGGAGGACGGGTCCTCGGGGGCAACCTTTACCATAGGCGCCAACCTCGAGCCCAATCAGGAGGAGGCGTTGGTGAAGTTCTTGCGCGCAAACAAGGAAGTGTTTGCTTGGGAGCCCAATCAGCTGGTAGGGGTCCCAAGAGGGGTGATAGAGCACCACCTGAAGGTGTGCCCCAGTGTGCGCCCCGTAAAGCAGAGGCTGAGGCGGCAGTCCACGGAGAAGCAAGCTTTCATCGTCCAAGAGACCCGCAAGTTGGAGGCTGCGGGTGTCATTCGTGAGGATTGGTACCCCGAGTGGCTAGCGAACCCCGTCGTCGTGCCAAAGAAGGGCGGGAAGGAGCGCATGTGCGTTGACTTCACCAACCTCAACAAGGCCTGCCCCCAAGATCCGTTCCCGCTTCCACGCATCAACCAGATCATCGACTCCACCGTCGAGTGCGACTTGCTGTGCTTCCTGGATGCGTTTTCAGGATATCACCAGATCAAGATGGTGGTAGAAGATGTGGAGAATATAGCCTTCCTGACCCCGTGTGGGGTGTACTGCTACACTTGCATGCCGTTCGGGATGTGCAACGCAGGTGCAACCTTCCAACGGCAGATGCACATCACCTTGGGTCGGCAGCTCGGGAGAAACGCTGAAGCTTACATCGACGACATCATGGTGAAGTCTTGGGAGGCGAGAACTTTGATTTAGGACCTGGAGGAAACCTCCGCGAGCCTCCGCCGGGTGGACTTGCGACTCAACCCAGAGAAGTGCATGTTTGGCGTCCCTTCCGGCAAGCTACTGGGCTTCCTCGTGTCCCACAGGGGATCGAGGCCAACCCAGAGAAGGTCAAGGCCATCAAAGACATGAGTCCACCGCAAACCCTCAAAGAAATGTAGAAGCTTGCTGGACGGCTGACTGCGTTGGGACGCTTCATTTCCAAGCTAGGAGAGTGCACCCTACCCTTCTTCAAGCTGATGAAGAAGAAGGGCCCATTCGAGTGGACCCCGGAGGCCGACAAAGCATTTCAAGACCTCAAGAGACACCTTCGAGACCGGCCCCCCAGTGATGGTAGCGCCACGACACCTCGAGCCCTTGGTGCTCTGCCTATCTGCCACACCCCACTCTGCTAGCGCAGCGCTGGTGGCCCTCAGAGAAGCGTGCCAGGTCAAGGGCCCGCCAAGTGAAACCTCCAGGCCTAACGAAGCGGCGCGGCACCAAGACGAAGCTCCTGAAGCAGTGGCTGCTTCGACACACCACCAAGCCCCTGAAGCCGAAGACCCCAAAGGGACACCTCAACCCCCGGAAACCAAAGACTCCGTCAGCTCTCCCGCCCTCATCAAGCACCCAGTGTACTTCGTCAGCACAGTGCTGCGGGATGCGACGGCACGATACCCCATGCCTCAGAAGATCCTACTCACGCTCCTGGTGGCCTCGTGCAAGCTGCACCACTACTTCCAGGGTCACCCCATCAAGGTCGTCTCGGCTTACCCGCTGGAAAGAGTGCTCAGGAGCCCCAATGCTGCCGGGCAAGTCGCTGAATGGAACATCGAGCTGCAAGCATTTGACTTGGAGTTCAGCACGACTAGGTGTTGGGTTTCATAGTAATTTCAAAAAAATTCCTACACACACGCAAGATCATGGTGATGTATAGCAACGAGAGGGGAGAGTGTGATCTACGTACCCTTGTAGATCGACAATGGAAGCGTTAACTTGGTTGATGTAGTCGTACGTCTTCATGGCCCGACCGATCAAGCACCGAAACTACGGCACCTCCGAGTTCTAGCACACGTTTAGCTCGATGACGATCCCCGGACTCCGATCCAGCAAAGTGTCGGGGAAGAGTTCCATCAGCACAACGGCGTGGTGACGATCTTGATGTACTACCATCGCAGGGCTTCGCCTAAGCACCACTACAATATTATCGAGGACTATGGTGGAAGGGGGCACCGCACACGGCTAAGAATATGATCACGTGGATCAACTTGTGTCTCTAGGGGTGCCCCTTGTCTCCGTATATAAAGGCTCAAAGGAGGGGGGTCGGCCGGCCATCATAGGGCGCGCCAGGAGGAGTCCTACTCCCTCCGGGAGTAGGACTCCCCCCCTTTCCTAGTTGGAATAGGATTCGTGAAGGGGGGAAAGAGAGAGAGAAGGAAGGGGGGCGCCGGCCCCCTCTCTCCTTGTCCTATTCGGACTAAGGGGGGAGGGGCGCGCGGCCCATCCCTGGCCACCTCTCCTATCTCCCACTAAGGCCCATATACCTCCCGGGGGGTTCCGGTAACCTCCCGATAACCCGGTAAAATCCCGATTTCACCCGGAACGCTTCCGATATCCAAATATAGGCTTCCAATACATCAATCTTTATGTCTCGACCATTTCGAGACTCCTCGTCATGTCTGTGATCACATCCGGGACTCCGAACAAACTTCGGTACATCAAAATGCATAAACTCATAATATAACTGTCATCGTAACCTTAAGCGTGCGGACCCTAGGGTTCGAGAACAATGTAGACATGACCGAGACACGTCTCCGGTCAATAACCAATAGCGGAACCTGGATGCTCATATTGGCTCCTACATATTCTACGAAGATCTTTTATCGGTCAGACCGCATAACAACATACGTTGTTCCCTTTGTCATCGGTATGTTACTTGCCCGAGATTCGATCGTCGGTATCCAATACCTAGTTCAATCTCGTTACCGGCAAGTCTCTTTACTCGTTCCGTAATACATCATCTCGCAACTAACTCATTAGTTGCAATGCTTGCAAGGCTTAAGTGATGTGCATTACTGAGAGGGCCCAGAGATACCTCTCCAACAATTGGAGTGACAAATCCTAATCTCGAAATACGCCAACCCAACATGTACCTTTGGAGACACCTGTAAAGCTCCTTTATAATCACCCAGTTACATTGTGATGTTTGGTAGCACACAAAGTGTTCCTCCGGCAAACGGGAGTTGCATAATCTCATAGTCATAGGAACATGTATAAGTCATGAAGAAAGCAATAGCAACATACTAAACGATCGGGTGCTAAGCTAATGGAATGGGTCATGTCAATCAGATCATTCAACTAATGATGTGATCCCGTTAATCAAATGACAACTCTTTGTCCATGGTTAGGAAACATAATCATCTTTGGTTAACGAGCTAGTCAAGTAGAGGCATACTAGTGACACTATGTTTGTCTATGTATTCACACATGTATTATGTTTCCGGTTAATACAATTCTAGCATGAATAATAAACATTTATCATGATATAAGGAAATAAATAATAACTTTATTATTGCCTCTAGGGCATATTTCCTTCAATCTCCCACTTGCACTAGAATCAATAATCTAGATTACACAGTAATGATTCTAACACCCATGGAGCCTTGGTGTTGATCATGTTTTGCTCGTGGAAGAGGCTTAGTCAACGGGTCTGCTACATTTAGATCCGTATGTATCTTGCAAATCTCTATGTCTCCCACCTGGACTAGATCCCGGATGGAATTGAAGCGTCTCTTGATGTGCTTGGTTCTCTTGTGAAATCTGGATTCCTTTGCCAAGGCAATTGCACCAGTATTGTCACAAAAGATTTTCATTGGACCCAAAGCACTAGGTATGACACCTAGATCGGATATGAACTCCTTCATCCAGACTCCTTCGTTTGCTGCTTCCGAAGCAGCTATGTACTCCGCTTCACATGTAGATCCCGCCACGACGCTTTGTTTAGAACTGCACCAACTGACAGCTCCACCGTTTAATGTAAACACGTATTCGGTTTGCGATTTAGAATCGTCTGGATCAGTGTCAAAGCTTGCATCAACGTAACCGTTTATGATGAGCTCTTTGTCACCTCCATATACGAGAAACATATCCTTAGTCCTTTTCAGGTACTTCAGGATGTTCTTGACCGCTGTCCAGTGATCCACTCCTGGATTACTTTGGTACCTCCCTGCTAGACTTATAGCAAGGCACACATCAGGTCTGGTACACAGCATTGCATACATGATAGATCCTATGGCTGAAGCACAGGGAACATCTTTCATTTTCTCTCTATCTTCTGCAGTGGTCGGGCATTGAGTCTGACTCAACTTCACACCTTGTAACACAGGCAAGAACCCTTTCTTTGCTTGATCCATTTTGAACTTCTTCAAAACTTTGTCAAGGTATGTGCTTTGTGAAAGTCCAATTAAGCGTCTTGATCTATCTCTATAGATCTTAATGCCTAATATGTAAGCAGCTTCACCGAGGTCTTTCATTGAAAAACTCTTATTCAAGTATCCCTTTATGCTATCCAGAAATTCTATATCATTTCCAATCAGTAATATGTACTCCACATATAATATTAGAAATGCTACAGAGCTCCCACTCACTTTCTTGTAAATACAGGCTTCTCCGAAAGTCTGTATAAAACCAAATGCTTTGATCACACTATCAAAGCGTTTATTCCAACTCCGAGAGGCTTGCACCAGTCCATAAATGGATCGCTGGAGCTTGCATACTTTGTTAGCTCCCTTTGGATTGACAAAACCTTCTGGTTGCATCATATAAAACTCTTCTTTCAGAAATCCATTCAGGAATGCAGTTTTGACATCCATCTGCCAAATTTCATAATCATAAAATGCGGCAATTGCTAACATGATTCGGACAGACTTAAGCATCGCTACGGGTGAGAAGGTCTCATCGTAGTCAATCCCTTGAACTTGCCGAAAACCTTTTGCGACAAGTCGAGCTTTATAGACAGTAATATTACCGTCAGCGTCAGTCTTCTTCTTGAAGATCCATTTATTCTCAATCGCTTGCCGATCATTAGGCAAGTCAACCAAAGTCCATACTTTGTTCTCATACATGGATCCCATCTCAGATTTCATGGCTTCAAGCCATTTTGCGGAATCTGGGCTCACCATCGCTTCTTCATAGTTCGTAGGTTCATCATGATCTAGTAGCATGACTTCCAGAACAGGATTACCATACCACTCTGGCGCGGATCTCACTCTGGTTGATCTACGAGGTTCAGTAGTATCTTGTTCTGAAGTTTCATGATCATTATCATTAGCTTCCTCACTAATTGGTGTAGGTGTCATAGAAACAGGTTTCGTGATGCACTACTTTCCAATAAGGGAGCAGGTACAGTTACCTCGTCAAGTTCTACTTTCCTCCCACTCACTTCTTTCAAGAGAAACTCCTTCTCCAGAAAGTTTCCGAACATAGCAACAAAAGTCTTGCCTTCGGATCTATGATAGCAGGTGTATCCAATAGTCTCCTTTGGATATCCTATCCTATGAAGACACATTTCTCCGACTTGGGTTCGAGCTTATTAGGTTGAAGCTTTTTCACATAAGTATCGCAGCCCCAAACTTTCAGAAACGACAACTTTGGTTTCTTGCCAAACCATAGTTCATAAGGCGTCGTCTCAACGGATTTTGATGGTGCCCTATTTAACGTGAATGCGGCCATCTCTAAAGCATAACCCCAAAACAATAGCGGTAAATCAGTAAGAGACATCATAGATCACACCATATCTAGTAAAGTACGATTAAGACGTTCGGACACACCATTACGCTGTGGTGTTCCGGGTGGCATGAGTTGCGAAACTATTCCGCATTGTTTCAAATGTACACCAAACTCGTAACTCAAATATTCTCCTCCACGATCAGATCGTAGAAACTTTATTTTCTTGTTACGATGATTTTCAACTTCACTCTGAAATTCTTTGAACTTTTCAAACGTTTCAGACTTATGTTTCATTAAGTAGATATACCCATATCTGCTTAAGTCATCTGTGAAGGTGAGAAAATAACGATATCCGCCACGAGCCTCAACATTCATCGGACCACATACATCTGTATGTATGATTTCCAACAAATCTGTTGCTCTCTCCATAGTACCGGAGAACGGCGTTTTAGTCATCTTGCCCATGAGGCACGGTTTGCAAGTACCAAGTGATTCATAATCAAGTGGTTCCAAAAGTCTATCAGTATGGAGTCTCTTCATGCGCTTTACACTGATATGACCTAAACGGCAGTGCCACAAATAAGTTGCACTATCATTATCAACTCTGCATCTTTTGGCTTCAACATTATGAATATGTGTGTCACTACTATCGAGATTCAATAATAATAGACCATTCTTCAAGGGTGCATGACCATAAAAGATATTACTCATATAAATAGAACAACCATTATTCTCTGATTTAAATGAATAACCGTCTCGCATCAAACAAGATCCAGATATAATGTTCATGCTTAACGTTGGCACCAAATAACAATTATTTAGGTCTAATATTAATCCCGAAGGTAGATGTAGAGGTAGCGCGTCGACCGCGATCACATCGACTTTGGAACCGTTTCCCACGTGCATCGCCACCTCGTCCTTAGCCAATCTTCGCTTAATCCGTAGTCCCTGTTCCGAGTTGCAAATATTAGCAACAGAACCAGTATCAAATACCCAGGTGCTACTGCGAGCATTAGTAAGGTACACATCAATAACATGTATATCACATATACCTTTGTTCACCTTGCCATCCTTCTTATCCGCCAAATACTTGGGGCAGTTCCGCTTCCAGCGACCAGTCTACTTGCAGTAGAAGCACTCAGTTTCAGGCTTAGGTCCAGACTTGGGTTTCTTCTCTCAAGCAGCAACTTGCTTGTTGTTCTTCTTGAAGTTCCCCTTCTTCTTCCCTTTGCCCTTTTCTTGAAACTAGTGGTCTTGTTGACCATCAACACTTGATGCTCCTTCTTGATTTCTACCTCCGCAGCTTTCAGCATTGCGAAGAGCTCGGGAATAGTCTTATTCATCCCTTGCATATTATAGTTCATCACGAAGCTCTTGTAGCTTGGTGGAAGTGATTGGAGAATTCTGTCAATGACGCTATCATCCGGAAGATTAACTCCCAGTTGAATCAAGTGATTACAATACCCAGACATCTTGAGTATATGCTCACTGACAGAACTGTTCTCCTCCATCTTGCAGCTATAGAACTTATTGGAGACTTCATATCTCTCAATCCGGGCATTTGCTTGAAATATTAACTTCAACTCCTGGAACATCTCATATGCCCCATGACGTTCAAAACATCGTTGAAGTCCCGGTTCTAAGCCGTAAAGCATGGCACATTGAACTATCGAGTAGTCATCAGCTTTGCTCTGCCAGACGTTCATAACATCTAGTGTTGCTCCAGCAGCAGGCCTGTCACCCAGCAGTGCTTCCAGGACGTAATTCTTCTATGCAGCAATGAGGATAATCCTAAAGTTACGGACCCAGTCCATGTAATTGCTACCATCATCTTTCAACTTTGCTTTCTCAAGGAACGCATTAAAATTCAACGGAACAACAGCGGGCCATCTATCTACAATCAAACATACATAAGCAAGATACTATCAGGTACTAAGTTCATGATAAATTTAGGTTCAATTAATCATATTACTTAAAGAACTCCCACTTAGATAGACATCCCTCTAATCCTCTAAGTGATTACGTGATCCAAGTCAACTAAACCATGTCCGATCATCACGTGAGATGGAGTAGTTTCATTGGTGAACATCACTATGTTGATCATATCTACTATATGATTTACACTCGACCTTTCGGTCTCCGTGTTCCGAGGCCATATCTGTATATGCTTGGCTCGTCAAGTATAACCTGAGTATTCCGCGTGTGCAACTGTTTTGCACCCGTTGTATTTGAACGTAGAGCCTATCACACCCGATCATCACGTGGTGTCTCAGCACGAAGAACTTTCGCAACGGTGCATACTCAGGGAGAACACTTCTTGATAATTAGTGAGAGATCATCTTATAATGCTACCGTCAATCAAAGCAAGATAAGATGCATAAAAGATAAACATCACATGCAATCAATATAAGTGATATGATATGGCCATCATCATCTTGTGCTTGTGATCTCCATCTCCGAAGCACCATCGTGATCACCATCGTCACCGGCGCGACACCTTGATCTCCATCGTAGCATTGTTGTCGTCTCGCCAATCTTATGCTTCTATCGCTACCGCTTAGTGACAAAGTAAAGCATTACAGCGTGATTGCATTGCATACAATAAAGCGACAACCATATGGCTCCTGCCAGTTGCCGATAACTCGGTTACAAAACATGATCATCTCATACAATAAAATTTAGCATCATGTCTTGACCATATCACATCACAACATGCCCTGCAAAAACAAGTTAGACATCCTCTACTTTGTTCTTGCAAGTTTTACGCATTGACCAGATCATCGACTACACCGCCGAGTGCGACTTGTTGTGCTTCCTGGATGCGTTTTCAGGATATCACTAGATCAAGATGGTGGTAGAAGATGTGGAGAAGATAGCCTTCCTGTCCCCGTGTGGGGTGTACTGCTACACTTGCATGCCATTCGGGCTATGCAACGCAAGTGCAACCTTCCAACGGTAGATGCACATCACCTTGGGTCGGCAGCTCGGGAGAAACGCTGAAGCTTACATCGATGACATCATGGTGAAGTCTCGGGAGGCGAGAACTTTGATTCAGGACCTGGAGGAAACCTCTGCGAGCCTCCGCCGGGTGGACTTGTGACTCAACCCAGAGAAGTGCGTGTTTGGTGTCCCTTCCGGCAAGCTACTGGGCTTCCTCTTGTCCCACAGGGAATCGAGGCCAACCCAGAGAAGGTCAAGCCCATCGAAGACATGAGTCCACCGCAAACCCTCAAGGAAATGCAGAAGCTTGCTGGACGGCTGACTGCATTGGGATGCTTCATTTCCAAGCTTGGAGAGTGCACCCTACCCTTCCTCAAGCTGATGAAGAAGAAGGGCCCATTCGAGTGGACCCCGGAGGCCGACAAAGCATTTCAAGACCTCAAGAGACACCTCCGAGACCGGCCCCCCAGTGATGGTAGCGCCACGACCCCTCGAGCCCTTGGTGCTCTACCTATCTGCCACACCCCACTCTGCCAGCGCAGTGCTGGTGGCCCTCAGAGAAGTGTGCCAGGTCAAGGGCCTGCCAAGTGAAACCTCCAGGCCGAACAAAGCGGAGCGGCACCAAGACGAAGCTCCTGAAGCAGTGGCTGCTTCGACACACCACCAAGCCCCTGAAGCCGAAGACCCCAAAGGGACACCTCAACCCCCGGAAGCCAAAGAATCCATCAGCTCTCCCGCCCTCGTCAAGCACCCAGTGTACTTCGTCAGCACAGTGCTGCGGGATGCGAGGGCACGATACCCCATGCCTCAGAAGATCCTACTCGCGCTCCTGGTGGCCTCATCCAAGCTGCACCACTACTTCCAGGGTCACCCCATCAAGGTCGTCTCGGCTTACCCGCTGGAAAGAGTGCTCAGGAGCCCCAATGCTGTCGGGCAAGTCGCTGAATGGAACATTGAGCTGCAAGCATTTGACTTGGAGTTCAGCACGACTAGGTGTTGGGTTTCGTAGTAATTTCAAAAAAATTCCTATGCACACGCAAGATCATGGTGATGTATAGCAACGAGAGGGGAGTGTGTGATCTATGTACCCTTGTAGATTGACAACGGAAGTGTTAACTTGGTTGATGTAGTCATACGTCTTCACGGCCCGACCGATCAAGCACCGAAACTACGGCACCTCCGAGTTCTAGCACACGTTCAGCTCGATGACGATCCCCGGACTCCGATCCAGCAAAGTGTCGGGGAAGAGTTCCGTCAGCATAACGGCGTGGTGACGATCTTGATGTACTACCGTCGCAGGGCTTCGCCTAAGCACCGCTACAATATTATCGAGGACTATGGTGGAAGGGGGCACCGCACACGGCTAAGAATATGATCACGTGGATCAACTTGTGTCTCTAGGGGTGCCCCTTGTCTCCGTATATAAAGGCTCAAAGGAGGGGGGCCGGCCGGCCATCATAGGGCGCGCCAGGAGGAGTCCTACTCCCTCCGGGAGTAGGACTCCCCCCCTTTCCTAGTTGGAATAGGATTCGTGAAGGGGGGAAGAGAGAGAAAAGGAAGGGGGGCGTCGGACCCCTCTCTCCTTGTCCTATTCGGACTAAGGGGGGGAGGGGCGCGCGGCCCATCCCTAGCCACCTCTCCTATCTCCCACTAAGGCCCACTAAGGCCCATATACCTCCCGGGGGGTTCCGGTAACCTCCCGGTAATCCGGTAAAATCCCGATTTCACCCGGAACGCTTCCGATATCCAAATATAGGCTTCCAATACATCAATCTTTATATCTCGACCATTTCGAGACTCCTCGTCATGTCCGTGATCACATCTGGGACTCCGAACAAACTTCGGTACATCAAAATTCATAAAGTCATAGTATAATTGTCATCGTAACCTTAAGCATGCGGACCCTACGGGTTCGAGAACAATGTAGACATGACTGAGACACGTCTCCGGTCAATAACCAATAGCGGAACCTAGATGCTCATATTGGCTCCTACATATTCTACGAAGATCTTTTATCGGTCAGACCGCATAACAACATACGTTGTTCCCTTTGTCATCGGTATGTTACTTGCCCGAGATTCGATCGTCGGTATCCAATACCTAGTTCAATCTCGTTACCGACAAGTCTCTTTACTCGTTTTGTAATACATCATCCCGCAACTAACTCATTAGTTGCAATGCTTGCAAGGCTTAAGTGATGTGCATTACCGAGAGGGCCCAGAGATACCTCTCCGACAATCGGAGTGACAAATCCTAATCTCAAAATACGCCAACCCAACATGTACCTTTGGAGACACCTGTAGAGCTCCTTTATAATCACCCAGTTACGTTGTGATGTTTGGTAGCACACAAAGTGTTCCTCCAGCAAACGGGAGTTGCATAATCTCATAGTCATAGGAACATGTATAAGTCATGAAGAAAGCAATAGCAACATACTAAACGATCGGGTGCTAAGCTAATGGAATGGGTCACGTCAATCAGATCATTCAACTAATGATGTGATCCCGTTAATCAAATGACAACTCTTTGTCCATGGTTAGGAAACATAACCATCTTTGATTAATGAGCTAGTCAAGTAGAGGCATACTAGTGACACTCTGTTTGTCTATGTATTCACACATGTATTATGTTTCCGGTTAATACAATTCTAGCATGAATAATAAACATTTGTCATGATATAAGGAAATAAATAATAACTTTATTATTGCCTCTAGGGCATATTTCCTTCACTAGGGTCATCAAGGGGGCTGCGCTCGTAGACTTTGTGGTGGAATGGACCGACGCCCTAGAGCTCGAAGCAGGTGAGAACCAATCCCTATCTCTAGGGAGCGAAGCGCCGGACGGCTAGGTCATGTACTTCGACGGCGCATTCTCATGCTAGGGCGCGGGGGCTGGAGCGGTGCTCATCTCACCCACCCAGGACAAGCTCTACTACGCCATGCAGCTCTACTTTCAGCAGGGCGAGAAGGTCTCCAACAACATTGCAGAGTATGAAGGCCTAATAGCCGGCCTGATGGCTGCGGCGGTCCTGGGGGTGAAGCGTCTCACCATCAGGGGCGACTCGCAGCTCCTCGTCAACTTCTCCAACAAGGTATACGAGCCGAAGGACAAACACATGGAGGCATACCTCGTGGAGGTGCGCAAGATGGAGAAGCAGTTCCTGGGCCTGGAGTTGCAGCACGTGCCCCGTGGCACCAACAAGGAAGCCGACGACATCGCCAGAAGGGCATCCAAGCGACAGCCCCAAGGGCATGGCATCTTCGAGGAGTGGCTCTTCGAACCATCGGCAACACTGCCGCTCTCAAGAGCAGCACTACCTCGGGAGGAGATCCCTCAACCACCTACCTCAGGAGCCCCGGCCTGCGGCCCGACCTCGGGAGCGCCCTTGCTCTTGGCGCTCAAACCTCAGGAGGGGTGCTGGATCAAGGAATTCAAGGAATACCTGGCGAAAGGGACTCTGATGGAAGAGGAGGAGGACATGGAGCAAGTGGTCCGACAAGCCACGGCGTACTGCATCCGGGACGGTGAGTTATACAGGAAGCGGCCAAATGATGTTTCCCTGCGTTGCATCTCCAAGGAGCAAGGAAGAGAGCTGTTGGCCGACATACACAGCGGGGACTGTGGGCACCACTCGTTGTCACGAACCCTCGTCGGCAAGGTGTTTCGCAGTGGATTCTACTGGCCCACGGCACTCAACGATGCGACTGAGCTGGTGAGGTCATGCGAGGCCTGCCAGTTCCACGCCAAGTAGATTCATCAGCCGGCTCAGGGCCTCCAGACCATCCCACTCTCATGGCCATTCGCGGTCTGGGGGCTGGATATCTTGGGCCCGTTCCCTTGAGCGCCCGGGGGCTACCGATACCTCTACGTTGCCATCGACAAGTTCACCAAGTGGGCAGAGGTGGAAGCCGTCCGAACCATCCCAGCTGGCTCTGCAGTCAAGTTCATCAAGGGTCTCGTGATCCGCTTTGGGGTCCCCAACCGCATCATCACCGATAATGGCTCGCAGTTCACCAGTAATCTCTTCAAAACATATTGTGCTAACCTTGGAACACAGATCTTCTACGCTTCAGTGGTGCACCCCCGGAGCAATGGTCAAGCCGAACGCGCCAACGCGGAGGTCCTGAGAGGCCTCAAGACCAGGACCTTCAAGAAGAAGCTCGAAGCCTGCGGCAAGGGCTGGAACGACGAGCTCCAGTCTGTGTTGTGGTCCATCCGCACCACCTCCACCAAGACAATGGGCAAGACCCCATTCTTCCCCGTCTACGGAGCAAAAGCGGTTCTCCCTCACGAGGTCAAGCATCGCTCCGCATGGGTCCTGGCATTTGACGAGATGCAGCAGGATGCCACGCGGGGGATGGACCTCGTGCGGGGGAAGGAACACCGCCGTGAAGCTGCACTGCAGGCGGCAAGATATCAGCAGGCGCTACGGCGTACCACTGTCGCAGCGTCCGCTCCAGGACGCTCGAGGTGTGTGACCTCGTCCTGAGGCGGGTGCTCTGCAGGGAAGGGTTGCATAAGCTCTCATCCATGTGGGAGGGCCCATTCAAGGTCGTCCATGTCTCCAGGCCTGGCGTCGCGTGCCTGGAGACGCAGGACGGGGTACCCATCCAGAACGCCTGGAACATCCAGCACCTCCGGAAGTTCTACCCATGAAGAAAGGCCCAGCGCCTATGAAGAAGGCCCAGTGCCTGTGAAGGTCTCTGCTCGTGACACTCTCACGTAATAATGAGTGGGGATGTACACGCCCCGGAGTCTCAGGAGTGCCGCCCTCGGGCCTTGGGGGCTCCCTCCCACGTCCTAGTGGCAGCACTTAGCTCCGCGCTGGTGAGAAGACATGAAGACTAGACTAGGTGCCGGACGTGGCTTTTCATTTGCTTTCCACAGTTGGCTCTCCCCTCTTTAATTGAAGTTTGCTTCTGGTGTTCTTTACTGATTTGGTTCCGTCGCCCTCTTCCTCTGTTTCCATCTTCAATTTAGCATGTACTCTCTCTTGCATACCTCGCGAGGGGGCTGGACAGGTGCCCTCATGAGCGTTTTTCCTTTTTCTGCTTTTTGCGAGGCACCCTCGTTCGAGATCGCAAGCTGGCGCACCTCTCCTAATCCGTGCCCCTCAGGTACCATGATACGAAGCGCTGGGTCAAGGCCAGCGGCGCCTGTGACCAAGGCTTGGGTAAACGACAAGCCTCCTAATGAGTTTTTTGCAGTTCCTAAGCGCCTACCAGGCCAAGGAGGCCTCGACAGGCACCAGGAAGCAAGCACCTCGAAAAGAGGAGACTACTTCGAGCACGTCAAGCTAAGTTATCTCTACATAAAACGACGATGTCGCGACACAGCACAGGAACGATAAACATAGCATAATAACTGAGAAATCATAGTTCGTTGCACGCCGCTCCGGGGCCACATACTGGTTTCTTTCTTAATACAGGAAGGAAAGGAAGAAAGAAATAAAAGCGGCGTGTGCCCCCATAGCAGTCCGCGAGGGCGGGCTCTTGGCGTCGTCCCAAGCTCAGCCGGACCCCTCCTCGCGCTTCATGGAGGCGCGGCGACGAGACGACCCACTGCCGCCTTCGAAGCGGGCGCGGCAGCGTGGTGGCTGGTCGTAACCACCGCTGCTGGAGCTGTCACCGGAGGAAGAACCATCGTAGCTGGACGAGACGTGGTTGGCCCCCCTTTCGGGTTCGCCTTCATCCTCGTCGCGACCATCGGCAAGGCCGAGCACCTCGTCGTCATTGTTGACCTCGGGGCAGCACCCGGCGCGATGACCATCTTCCCCGAACACCCTCACATAGAGGGTCGCATCGCCGTCATACTTGAAATGGAGGGTGCACCACCTGCCTAGGCCACGCGCGCGGGCAAACGTCTGCCAGCCGCGGGCCAGGGCTATGTTGCCTGCGACGGAGACCTCAACCACGACCCAGGAAGCCCTACTGCAGCAGTCCTCCGCCTGCAGCCAGAGCCCACCTGGACCTGCAGCCGACAGCTCGACGGCGAAGAAGCGCGGGAGCTGAAGCCAGTTGCCGGTCGGGTCCTCTGACCAGATGACGAACTCCGGCAGCACCTCCGCCGAGTGGAAGCGCGGCCGGCCACGCGACCACGACATGTCTCCCTTCACCGACAGGGCTGCCACGACCGGGGCGACCCCCACACCGCGAAGCGGCACTGTCGTGGCTGCGGGGGGCCGCGGTGGGGGTCGCGGTGTGCTTGCGGGGACGGCCGCGTCCATGCTTGGACACCGGGGAGCCGGGCCCCTCCTGACGGGCCTTCCCCTTCTCCGTGGTGGAGAACCTCTTCGACAGCGCCATTGGTGTCGCTACTGGCAATGGAGCAAAGGGGGAGAAGCGAGCGGAATGGGAAGAGATGGGCGACGGGGGCTCCGCCCCCTCCCCATTTATAGCAGGAGAAGGCCAACCAGCACCCCCCACGATCACAGGCAATGATGGTTTTACCTTGCATGCAGCAGGGACTCGTCAAGTCGGGCAGTTGCCAAGGCAGCGTGGGGAAGCGGAGACGCCCACGTCCAATCAATCGCCATGCATCGACCGAGGCCGCAGGCTGTTGGGGCCCGTGGTGCTCCGCACTTGCCCTTTGGCTTCACCTCAAAGCAAAGTCCGAGCGCGCCTTGGGCCCGGGGGCTACTGTCAGTGTTCTGGGAACGGGGGTCCCCAGACTTGCCTGCCTGCGGCCCACGGCGTGGCTCTGCGAGCAGGCCCGTACGGCCCATCTTCACCAACAAGCATTCGAGACCCTCGCGAGGGGCCAAGCCTCGCGAGGCGGATGACACAGGACCTCCTCGGGAGCGACCTCACCAGGCTGGCTCGTGAGGGGCGGAGAGATCAAGGCAAGGCAAACCTCGCGAGGTTCCAATGACGTAGGCCATGACGATCGATACCAGGCGGGTGCCAGTGCGCACATTGTCCACGCTTCCTCTTTGGTGCTAAGGAGGCAAGCACAGGCGAGGAGTACCGAGGCGTCAAGCAAAGGTTTCCATATCGGTGCAACGAGACCAACACCAGCAGGACGGCAAGATGGAGGTCATCGTGGAGCCCAAGCCAGCGTCACCACCAGAGCCTTTGGCAGGCGAAGACTACTTTTGTCAGGATAAGTTGTACTAGTTGTCCCCTTTCAAATTGGCCGTTGTGGCATCCCTTCCCGGTCAATATTTTGGAAGAGGACCATGGCCTCTATAAATATGACTAGCCACCACAGTAGGAGGCGGCTCGAACTAATCTTGAGCAATCTCACCCGCACACCAGCTCACTGAGCACAAGAACACCTCACCTCAGGAGGCTGTTCTTCCCCTTGTACTGTTCATCCTCAGCCTGAGAGGCAATCCACCACACCACACTGGAGTAGGGTATTACACCACAACAGTGGCCCGAACCAGTATAAATCTTGTGTCTCTTGTGTTGCGAGTTCGTCGAGCCAAGCTTAGAGCCCGGTGAGGCTGAGGGCGTGATTTGGTAGGGGGAGATCTTTGCACGCACCCCAGTGTTCGAACCTTGAGGGTTTTGCCGGAACCCGAAATCCGACAGACGGATTGAGAGTCTTGAAGTCAGGGCGTTCTTGAATCATCAGGCTAGGGTGTCAAATGAGCTATCAAGTGATCTCACAAGCGTCTTGATGATTTCATGCTTGGTGATCTCAGTGGCGCCGAGAGCATGAAGCTCATTTGTGATATCAGTGAGTCGATCAAATGTGATCTAGACATTCTCATTGTCGTTTCTCTTGAAGCGGTTGACGAGGTTGCGAAGGACACTGATCCTTGAGTCTCTCTGGGTTGAGACGTCTTCGTTGACCTTGGAGAGCTAGTCCCAGACTAGCTTCGAAGTTTCCAGGGTGCTCACACGGCCATACTGTCCTTTGGTCAGATGACCACAGATGATGTTCTTGGCAGTAGAATCCAGCTGAACGAACTTCTTGACATCAGCATGGGTGACACCTTCACCAGTCTTGGGAACGCCGTTCTTGACGACATACCAGAGGTCAACATCAATGGCTTCAAGATGCATGCGCGTCTTATTCTTCCAGTAGGGGTAATCAGTGCCATCGAAGACAGGGCATGTAGCGGAGACCTTGATTATCCCTGTAGTCGACATAGCTAAAACTCCAGGTGGTTAAACCGAATCACACAGAACAAGGGAGCACCTTGCTCTGATACCAATTGAAAGTGCTAGTTATCAACTAGAGGGGGTGAGGGAGTCCTGGATTAGGGGGTCTCTAGATGGCCGGACTATACCTTCAGTCGGACTCCTGGACTATGAAGATACAAGATTGAAGACTTCGTCCCGTGTCCGGAAGGGACTTTCCTTGGCGTGGAAGGCAAGCTTGGCGATGCGGATATTTAGATCTCCTACCATTGTAACCGACTTTGTGTAACCCTAACCCTCTCCGGTGTCTATATAAACCGGAGGGTTTTAGTCCGTAGGACAACATGCAACAATCATACCATAGGCTAGCTTCTAGGGTTTAGCCTCCTTGATCTCGTGGTAGACCTACTCTTGTACTACCCATATCTTCAATATTAATCAAGCAGGACGTGGGGTTTTACCTCCATCAAGAGGGCCCGAACCTGGGTAAAACATTGTGTCCCTTGTCTCCTGTTACCATCTGCCTAGACGCACAGTTCGGGACCCCCTACCCGAGATCCGCCGGTTTTGACACCGACATTGGTTCTTTCATTGAGAGTTCCTCCGTGTCGTCGCTTTTAGGCCCGATGGCTCCTTCGATCATCAACAACGATGCAGTCCAGGGTGAGACTTTTCTCCCCAGACAGATCTTCGTCTTCTGCGGCTTCGCACCGCGGGCCAATTCCCTTGGCCATCTGGAGCAGATCGAAAGCTACGCCCCTGGCCATCAGGTCAGGTTTGGAAGTTTAAACTACACGGCTGACGTCCGCGGAGACTTGATCTTCGACGGATTTGAGCAACAGCCGAGCGCGCCGCACTGTCGCGATGGGCATGATCTAGCTCTGCCGCCGAACAGTGCCCTGGGGGCCGCACATGCATCGGTTCCGACCCTTAATTCGGAGCCTACTGCGCCGATCGAGGATGAGTGGTTGGACGCCGCCTCGGGGGCTACGATCCCAAAGGCGATCGAGCCGAACACAAGCCCCGCACTCCGCAAGGCCCATGACTCCGAGGAGCCGGATTCATCTCCGGACTCCGAGCCCTCCGCACCCCTGCCGATAGAATCCGATTGGGCGCCGATCATGGAGTTCACCACTGCGGAGATCTTTCAGCACTCGCCCTTCGGTGACATTCTGAAGTCACTAAAGTCTCTCTCTTTATCAGGAGAGCCCTGGCCGGACTACGGTCAGCATGGTTGGGATACGGACGATGAAGAAATTCAAAGCCCACCCACCACCCACTTCGTAGCCACTGTCGATGATTTAACCGACATGCTCGACTTCGACTCCGAAGACATCAACGGTATGGACGCCGATGCAGGAGACGATCAAGAACCAGCACCTATAGGGCACTGGAAAGCCACCTCGTCGTATGACATATACATGGTGGATACCCCAAAAGAAGGAGATGGCGATGGAACGGCGGGGGATGACCCCTCCAAGAAGCAACCTAAGCGCCAGTGTCAGCGGTGCCGCTCTAAATCCCGCCAAAGCAAAAACGGTGATTCCGGCACAGGAGATAATACTACTCCGGATAGCGCTGAAGAACACCCCCTCCAGCAAGATTCAGCACATGAAGATGGAGAAGCCAGCCCTCACGATAGAGCGGCAGATAGAGAGGTCGAGGACGATAATTATATGCCTCCCTCCGAAGACGAGGCAAGCCTCGACGACGACGAATTCGTCGTGCCAGAGGATCCTGTCGAACAAGAGCGTTTCAAACGCAGGCTTATGGCCACGACAAGCAGCCTCAAGAAAAAGCAGCAACAGCTTAGAGCTGATCAAGATATGCTAGCCGACAGATGGACTGAAGTCCTCGTGGCCGAAGAGTATGAACTCGAACGCCCCTCCAAGAGCTACCCAAAGCGCAGGCTGCTACCCCGATTAGAGGAGGAAGCACCTAAAACTACATCACCAGCGCATGACATGGCCGACCGGCCACCTCGTGGCCGTGACAGAGAGGCCTCTCGGCCCTCCACTCAAGTTGCGCCCCGGCGCCGCTCAAAATATACTAAGGCACGGGAAAATGCGCCAGACCTACGAGACATATTGGAGGACAAGGCAAGGCAAACAAGGTCGATCTACGGATCGCGCGGGCGCCCCATGGCACGTGACGGTGATCGTCACTCCGGATATAATAAATCCGACCGGGCCGAACACAATAGACAAAGCTCGTTTGAGCTGCGTCGTGATATAGCCCAATACAGAGGCGCCGCACACCCACTATGCTTCATAGATGAAGTAATGGATCATAAAATCCCTGAGGGTTTCAAACTCATGAACATCGAATCATATGATGGCACAACAGATCCTGCGGTATGGATCGAGGATTATCTCATTCATATCCACATGGCCCGCGGCGATGATCTACACGCCATCAAATACCTCCCACTCAAACTTAAGGGACCAGCCCGGCATTGGCTTAACAGCTTGCCGGCAGAATCAATCGGTTCTTGGGAGGACCTGGAAGCCGCATTCCTCGACAATTTCCAGGGTACCTATGTGCGACCACCGGACGCCGATGACCTAAGCCACATAATTCAGCAGCCAGAGGAATTGGCCAGGCAATTCTGGACACGGTTCCTAACAAAGAAAAACCAAATAGTCGACTGTCCGGACACAGAGGCCCTAGCAGCCTTCAAGCATAATATCCGCGACGAGTGGCTTGCCCGGCACCTTGGACAGGAAAAGCCGAAATCTATGACAGCCCTCGCGACACTCATGACCCGCTTTTGCGCGGGAGAAGACAGCTGGCTAGCTCGCAGCAATAACTTAACCAAGAACCTTGGTAATTCGGACACCAAGGACAAAAGTGGCAGGTCGCGTCAGAACAAGCAAAAGCGCTGCGTTAACAGCGACAGCAACGAAGATACGGCAGTCAATGCTGGATTCAGAGGCTACAAATCCGGTCAGCGGAAAAAGCCATTCAAAAGAAATATTCAGGGCCCGTCCAGTTTGGACCGAATACTCGACCGCTTGTGCCAGATACATGGCACCCCCGAAAAGCCAGCCAATCACACCAACAGGGATTGTTGGGTGTTCAAGCAGGCAGGCAAGTTAAATGCCGAAAATAGAGACAAGGGGCTGCGTAGCGACGACGAGGAGGAGCCCAGGCCGCTGAACAACAGTGGACAGAAGGGTTTTCCTCCACAAGTGCGGACGATGAACATGATATACGCAACCCACATCCCCAAGAGGGAGCGGAAGCGTACGTTACGGGACGTATACGCGATGGAGCCAGTCGCCCCAAAGTTCAACCCATGGTCCTCCTACCCGATCACTTTTGATCGAAGGGACCACCCCACTAGCATCCATCATGGCGGGTTCGCCGCATTGGTTCTAGACCCAATTATTGACGGATTTCATCTCACAAGAGTCCTTATGGACGGCGGCAGCAGCCTGAACCTGCTTTACCAGGATACAGTGCGGAAAATGGGCATAGATCCCTCGAGGATTAAGCCCACCAAAACGACCTTTAAAGGCGTCATACCAGGTGTAGAGGCCAACTGTACAGGCTCAGTCACACTTGAAGTGGTCTTCGGATCTCCGGATAACTTCCGAAGCGAGGAGTTAATCTTCGACATAGTCCCGTTCCACAGTGGCTATCACGCACTACTCGGGCAAACCGCATTTGCAAAGTTCAATGCGGTACCGCACTACGCATACCTTAAGCTCAAGATGCTAGGCCCTCGAGGAGTAATCACGGTCAATGGAAACACCGAACGCTCCCTCCGAATGGAGGAGCACACGGCGGCCCTCGCAGCGGAAGTACAAAGCAGCCTCTCTAGGCAGTTCTCCAGTCCGGCCGTTAAAAGGCCGAACATTGTCAAGCGCGCCCGGAGTAACCTACAACAAGACCGTCTGGCACGTTCTGAGCAGGCGTAGCAATGGGGCCCCAACCCCAGCCCTCGCGAAATAGCGAAGCCAGTGCTTCGCATACATAACTACGCTCTCGAAATACCATGGGCACAGGGGGAGGGGCACCATCACGGCACGCCCAAAACACGGCTTAAACCGTACTAGGGGCTGTCAAATTCTTTTTTTAATTTTCTCTTACTTTCAGGACTCCATACTTCGGACGACCTGTTCGGCAATTCAACTGCCGCACAAACGATGCAAGAACCAGGGAAGCAGACAATCCATGCCGCATTATGGAACTCCCAGGTGGTCTCTATCACGAGCAGTATACCTGTTTTGCATACAATTTCGCGGCCTGCCCCTGGACCGTACATGTTAAATAGTCCAACCTTTTGCTTATCGCGCTATTTTATCGTTCCGCTTTGATTGCGGCCTTTTTAAACAATGCATAAGTTTTTATCTATTTTTGCATTACTTTTTTTATGAATATATGTTCATTAATGACATGTTGCACCCGTACACTGCGGTACGGCAAATACGCCAGGGGCTTCAGTACCCCCCAATATGTTGTGAGAAGTCCGAACACTTTCACAAGTGCGGCACCCCGAACTTATAGCATTATATGCATCGGCTCCGAATCATGTCTTGGGTCAATAGTTGGGTTTGTCCGGCTCCTATGTTTTGGTGCCTTACGTTCCGCTATATCGGCTAAGGTAGCACTAGGAGAACTACTGCGATTGTGCCCCAGTTGAGCTGGGTTGAGCACCTCAGTAGAGAAAGCTAAAACTGACTATCATGATGAAGCGAGAGACCAGTCACTGTTCGAGAGGTTTTTTGAGTCCCTAAAGACTTATGCCGCTTAGAGCGAGGAGTCGGCTTTGTCCGACCAAGGCGTGGATAGCGCCCCGAACTCGGTCTTCCGAATACTAGGGGCTTCGCCAAAATTTAAAATTATAGAGTTCTATGGCTAAGTGAGAGTGTTCAAGCATTTATAGTCCGATTGCCTTGTTCGTTGTGCTGAGCGCCTCCCTCAAAGGACCCAAACATGGGAAAAAGAGTGCTCATGTTTATCCCGAACACCCCAGCACTAGTGGCATGGGGGCAGAAGCCGACGACTGGCCATCTCTCAATTTTTGATAAACGGCCGCACAGAAAGTAATAATTTAAATTCAAAAAGCATTGCTTAGTGCATATGAACAAGTTTTCAGCGCACAGGACAATACGAGCGAGATTACTCAAAAATTACATCCTTGGTACATTCATCCGCCATAAGGCGGGCACCCTTCAGAACGTCCTTATAATAGTTCTCGGGTTTGTGATGCTCTTTCCCCGGCGGTGGCCCGTCCTTCACAAGCTTCTCACCGTCCAGCTTGCCCCAGTGCACCTTAGCGCGGGCAAGGGCCCTCCGGGCACCTTCGATGCAGACGGAGTGCTTGATGACCTCGAGCCGTGGACAGGCCGCCACCAGCCGCTGCACCAATCCGAAGTAGCTCCCAGGCAGAGCCTCTCCAGGCCACAACCGAACTATGAGGCCCTTCATAGCCTGTTCGGCCACCTTGTGGAGCTCGACCAGCTGCTTCAGCTGGTTGCTCAAGGGCACAGGGTGTCCGGCCTCAGCATACTGAGACCAGAACACCTTCTCCGTCGAGCTGCCTTCTTCGGCTCGGTAGAATGCGGCGGCATCGGACACGCTACGGGGAAGATCTGCGAATGCTCCTGGAGAGCTCCGGATTCGGGTAAGTAACAAGTAGCTCACTTTTACATGTTTGCTTTGCATAAAGAATGCCTTACCCGCCGCTATCTTTTTCACCGCATCCAACTCCTGGAGGGCCTTCTGGGATTCGGCCTTGGCAGACTTGGCAGTTTCGATGGCCGCCGCGAGCTCGGACGCTTGCGTCTTCGAGTCAAGCTCCAAACTCTCATGTTTTTTCATGAGAGCATGAAGCTCTTGCCGCGCCTCGCCGACCTGTGCCTCAAATTTCTCCCGCTCGATGCGCTCCGAGGCCGCTCTCTTCTCGGCCTCAGACAACACCTGCTTGAGGGTCGCCACCTCAGTTGTGTCCCCTGCAATAAGCAGCATAATCCTATCATTTTTTGCAATTGCATCTTTTTATATATTTTTTTCTATAAGGTATCTCTTACCTTCTTTCTCCTCGAGCTGCCGCTTGGCAAGGCCGAGCTCTTGCTCGGACCGCTCGAGGCCCTGCTTCAGGGCGCCCACCTCCGCAGTTAGTGCGGCGGTCGCTAGCAACGAAGCCTGCATGCACATATTGACTCTTTTTTGTTAGACTCCTGCGAGATTTATTAGATCCTCTATTTGGCTTTTCTTTCCGAACGCCAAACAGAGCATTGGGGGCTACTGTCTATGCGGTAATATTTTTACATATTTTTTACTTACCTCGAAGCCTGTTAGAAGGCTGGCACAAGCTTCAGTCAGTCTGCTCTTGGCGGACTGAACCTTCTGGATCACCGTACTCATAATAGTATAGTGCTCCTCGTCGATGGAGGCGCCCTTAAGCACCTCCAGCAGATTGTCCGGCGCCTCCGGTTGGACGGAGGCCGCCGGCTTAGTAGGCTTGCTCCTCTTAGAAGGAGGTCGCCTGCCGTAGTCCGGAACCGTTGAGGATTCCGGTGCGGTGTCCGGCGCAAAGCCGGACTTGGAGCCTTGGGGGTCTTGTCCCCTTTACTCCCAGAGTCCGGGAGGTCGCCTCGCGGCTCCTCCAGGACCACCTCCTCTTGGCCCGGAACTTGTTGCGACGCCACTTCGGCGTCGTCCGCAGCGCGGGGGGAGGCAGCGGGCGGAACTGAATTCACGTCCGATGAATCCAGGGAGCCGCTCGATGACTCGTCGAGCCCGGCCTTGGGCGGGCTGCATAATTATATTCGACATAAGGAAAAGCTGTGCAACAAAGGAATATTATGAGTTACTCTGGTATCCGAATACTTATGATTCCGCCGGGCGCTTGGCCTTGTGCAGCCACTCCTCTTCGCCCTCGTCGGCGTCGGTGGAGTAGTCTGGAGGGAGGGTCTTCCCCTTCTTGGACCCTTTGGCCTCCCCTGTTGGGGCGGCCTTCCTCTTCTTTCCTCCCCCTGCTAGAGGGGGAGAGGTTTCTTCTTCCTCCTCCTCGTCTTCACGGGAAGAGTGCGTCTCGGATTCGTCGGATGATGAATCCGACACCTCCAGACGCCGGGTACTCTTTCGAGTCCCTGTGGCCTTCTTCTTGGCCTTCTTCTCCGGCACCACATAAGGTGCCGCAACCAGCAGCTTCGATAAACGAGCATTGGCTGGGTCTTCGGGCAAAGGAGCCGGACAGTCGATCTGTCCGGACTTCACTTGCCAATCCTGTCAAAGGTAAGGGAGTTTAGATCCCGCATAGAGTCAAACTATGGAAAACCAACATCCTGTAAAAGGTAAAAATAGCTTACCTCGCCAGCGTGACGCTGCGTGCTGAATCCACGGTCCTCGGAAGCGGATGCGGGAGCCTCGGCGCCTTTGAATAGCACCTTCCAGACATCTTCGTACGTTGTGTCGAAGAGCCTGCTCAGGGTTGGGTGCTGCACCGGGTCGAACTCCCACAGATTGAAATCCCGTTGTTGACATGGGAGGATCCGGCGGACGAGCATGACCTGGACTACATTGACAAGCCTGAGCTGCTTGTTCACCAGGGTTTGGATGCATTTTTGCAGTACGGTCACCTCTTCTTTGTAGCCCCACGACAGGCCCGTCTCTTTCCAGGACGTGAGCCGCGTAGGGGGTCCGGACCGGAACTCAGGGGCTGCGATCCATTCCGGATCGCGCGGCTCGGTGATGTAAAACCACCCTGACTGCCACCCCTTCAGGGTCTCCACAAAGGAGCCCTCGAGCCATAGGACGTTGGCCATCTTGCCCGCCATGGCGCCTCCGCACTCCGCCTGGCTGCCTCGCACCACCTTTGGCTTGATGTTGAAGGTCTTGAGCCATAGGCCGAAATGGGGGCGGATGCAGAGGAAAGCCTAGCACACGATGATAAACGCCGATATGTTGAGGACGAAGTTTGGGGCTAGATCGTGGAAATCTAGGCCATAGTAGAACATTAGCCCCCGGACGAATGGGTGGAGAGGAAAACCCAGTCCGCGGAGGAAGTGGGGAAGGAATACTACCCTCTCATGGGGCCCTGGGGTGGGGAGGAGATGCCCCTTTTCGGGAAGCCGGTGCGCGATGTCGTTAGACAAGTATCCGGCCTTCCTTAGTTTTTTGATGTGGCCCTCCGTGACGGAGGAGACCATCCACTTACCTCCCACTCCGGACATGGCTGGAGAAGGTTGAGGTGGGAAGTGCGGACTTGGGCGCTGGAGCTCAAGTGCGCGGAAGATGGATAGGCAAAGGAGGAAGAAGGTGTAGGTAAAAAGGTGGATCCTTATCCCCTTATATGGGCGGATGCGACTATGCGTCCCCACCAGCCTGGTAAAACTCGCTTGTCTCCCAAGCGCCGTGATAAATGGCGCGGTTGGGTTACCCACGTCCGTATTGATGAGAATCCCGTAAATGAGGGGACATGATCTCTGCTTTGACAAGACGTGCCAAGGAAACCACCTCGCAAAATGCGCTGAGGTGGGGGAGTAAAAATGATTCGAATAAAGGCTTGGCCGTAGTGTGATGTCACGCTACGGAATACGTCAGCAGATTAGATTTGTGTAAATGTTATTCTCTCTATGGCAATATGTGGAAACTTATTTTGCAGAGCCGGACACTATCCTTAGTGTTCAAAATCTTCTACGAAGTACTTGGAGGAGGAACCCCCCTTGCAATGCCGAAGACAATCTGCATGCCAGACTCGTCGTCATTGAAGCCTGGTTCAAGGGCTACTGAAGGAGTCCTGGATTAGGGGGTGTCCGGATGGCCGGACTATACCTTCAGCCGGACTCCTGGACTATGAAGATACAAGATTGAAGACTTCGTCCCATGTCCGGAAGGGACTTTCCTTGGCGTGGAAGGCAAGCTTGGCGATGCGGATATTTAGATCTCCTACCATTGTAACCGACTTTCTGTAACCCTAACCCTCTCCGGTGTCTATATAAACCGGAGGGTTTTAGTCCGTAGGACAACATGCAACAATCATACCATAGGCTAGCTTCTAGGGTTTAGCCTCCTTGATCTCGTGGTAGATCTACTCTTGTACTACCCATATCTTCAATATTAATCAAGCAGGACGTAGGGTTTTACCTCCATCAAGAGGGCCCGAACCTGGGTAAAACATTGTGTCCCTTGTCTCCTGTTACCATCCGCCTAGACGCACAATTCGGGACCCACTACCCGAGATCCGCCGGTTTTGACACCGACAGGGGGGTGAATAGGCGATTTTTATGGAAGTCTTCAAAACATGGGGGCTTTGAAGACAAACGTTAGAAATGAACCTATTGATATGCAGCGGAAGGTAGACTACACTAGACAAGCCATAGTCAAGTAAGTAATGAAGTGAAAGTACGAAGACTATAAGTAGCTAGGTAGTATAGATCAGGATGGAAGATAGTATGAAGCCAAACAACAATAGTCGTCACACAGTGAAGTCAATCAGATAAAGCAAGCAGGCAATGACTTCACGAAGACAAAATGTAAGTAAAGAGAGGGAGAAGATAGAACCATTAGCTTGGAGAGGATAGGGATTTGTTGGACCAGTTCTAGTTGTTGTAACAACTGTATGTCTGGTTAGGGAGGCTGAGATTCAACTCAGAAGACCGCATTTTCACCTTATTCCCCTTGAGATAAGGACACTTAGTCCTCGCCCAATCACTCTGGTAAGTCTTCAAGGTAGACTTCCAAACCTTCACAGACTTTGTTCACCGGCAATCCACAATGACTCTTGGATGCTCAGAACGCGACGCCTAACCGGCTGGAGGATTCACAGTCCTCAAGTGTAATAAGTCTTCTGATCACGCGGACAGAAAGACTTTAGTGATGCCTAACACTCTTTGGCCCTGGGTGTTTTGGGCTTTGTCCTTGCAAGGATCTCTCTCTCAAATGCTTCGGAGGTGGGTTGCTCTCAAACGACAAAAGCCGTGCACTAACTCTGAGCAGCAACCAATTTATGGTGTAGGGGTGATACGTCTTCAACGTATCTATAATTTTTGATTGTTCCATGCTATATTATATTCTGTTTTGGATGTTTAATGGGATTTATTATACACTTTTATTATTTTTGGGACTAACCTATTAACCGGAGGCCCAGCCCGAATTGCTGTTTTTTTGCCTATTTTAGTGTTTCGCAGAAAAAGAATATCAAACGGAGTCCAAACGGAATGAAACCTTCGGGAACGTGATTTTCGGAACAAACGTGATCCAGAGGACTTGGAGTCTACATAAAGCAAACAACGAGGAGAGCACGAGGCAGGGGGTGTGCCTACCCCCCCAGGCGCACCCTCCACCCTCGTGGGGCCCATGTTGCTCCACCGACGTACTTCTTCCTCCTATATATACCCATGTACCCTAGAAACATCAGATCCGGAGCCAAAACCCTATTTCCAGCGCCGCAACCTTCTGTACCCATGAGATCCCATCTTGGGGCCTTTTCCGGTGCTCCGCCGGAGGGGGCATTGATCACGGAGGGCTTCTACATCAACACCATAGCCTCTTCGATGATGTGTGAGTAGTTTACCTCAGACCTTTGGGTCCATAGTTATTAGCTAGATGGCTTCTTCTCTCTCTTTGGATCTCAATACAAAGTTCTCCTCGATCTTCTTGGAGATCTATTCAATGTAATCTTCTTTTGCGGTGTGTTTGTTGAGATCCGATGAATTGTGGGTTTATGATCAAGTTTTTCTATGAACAATATTTGAATCTCCTCTGAATTCTTTTATGTATGATTGGTTATCTTTGCAAGTCTCTTCGAATTTTCAGTTTGGTTTGGCCTACTAGATTGATCTTTCTTGCAATGGGAGAAGTGCTTAGCTTTGGGTTCAATCTTGCGGTGTCCTTTCCCAGTGATAGCAGGGGCAGCAAGGCACATATTGTATTGTTGCCATCGAGGATAAAAATATGGGGTTTATATCATATTGCATGAGTTTATCCCTCTACATCATGTCATCTTACTTAAAGCATTACACTGTTCTTATGAACTTAATACTCTAGATGCATGCTGGATAGCGGTCGATGTGTGGAGTAATAGTAGTAGATGCAGAATTGTTTCGGTCTACTTGTCGCGGACGTGATGCCTATATACATGATCATACCTAGATATTCTCATAACTATGCTCAATTCTACCAATTGCTCGACAGTAATTTGTTCAGCACCATAATACTTATGCTCTTGAGAGAAGCCAGTAGTGAAACCTATGGCCCCCGGGTCTATTTTCCATCATATTAATCTTCCAACACTTAGCTATTTCTATTGCCGTTTATTTTACTTTGCATCTTTACTTTTACTCTTTATCATAAAAATACCAAAAATATTATCTTATCATATCTATCAGATCTCACTCTCGTAAGTGACCGTGAAGGGATTGACAACCCCTTTATCGCGTTGGTTGCGAGGTTCTTATTTGTTTGTGTAGGTGCGTGGGACTTGCGCGTGGTCTCCTACTGGATTGATACCTTGGTTCTCAAAAACCGAGGGAAATACTTACGCTACTTTACTGCATCACCCTTTCCTCTTCAAGGGAAAACCAACGCAGTGCTCAAGAGGTAGCAAGAAGGATTTCTGGCGCCATTGCCGGGGAGATTCAAGCCAAGTCAAGTCAAGATTTGACTCCCAGCAACAAGCCATTTCTGGCGCCGTTGCCGGGGAGTCTACGCACAAGTCAAGACATACCAAGTACCCATCACAAACTCTTATCCCTCGCATTACATTACTTGACATTTGCCTCTCGTTTTCCTCTCCCCCACTTCATCCTTGCCGTTTTATTCGCCCTCTCTTTTCCGTTTGCCTCTTTTTCGCTTGCTTCTTGTTTGCTCGTGTGTTGGATTGCTTGCTTGTCACGATGGCTCAAGATAATACTAAATTGTGTGACTTTACCAATACCGACAACAATGATTTTCTTAGCACTCCGATTGCTCCTCTTACCGATGCTGAATCTTGTGAAATTAATGCTGCTTTGTTGAATCTTGTCATGAAAGATCAATTCGCCGGCCTTCCTAGTAAAGATGCCGCTACCCATCTAAATAGCTTCATTGATTTGCATGATATGCAAAAGAAGAAAGATGTGGACAATGATATTGTTAAATTTAAGCTATTTCCTTTTCGCTTAGAGATTGTGCTAAAGCTTGGTTTTTGTCTTTGCCTAAGAATAGTATTGATTCATGGAATAAGTGCAAATATGCTTTTATCTCTAAGTATTTTCCTCCCGCTAAAATCATCTCTCTTACAAATGATATCATGAATTTTAAGCAACTTGATCATGAACATGTTGCACAAGCTTGGGAGAGGATGAAATTAATGATACGTAATTGCCCAACACATGGTTTGAATCTTTGGATGATTATATAAAAAAATTATGCCGGATTGAATTTTGCTTCTAGAAATCTTTTAGATTCGGCCGCGGGAGGCACTTTTATGGAAATCACTTTAGGAGAAGCTACTAAACTTCTAGATAATATTATGGTTAATTATTCTCAATGGCACACCAAAAGATCTACTAATAAAAAAGTGCATGCGATAGAAGAAATTAATGTTTTGAGTGGAAAGATGGATGAACTTATGAAATTATTTGCTACTAAAAGTGTTTCTTCTAATCCTAATGATATGCCTTTGTCTACTTTGATTGAGAATAATAATGAATCTATGGATGTGAATTTTGTTGGTAGGAATAATTTTGGTAACAATGCGTATAGAGGAAACTTTAATCCTAGGTCGTTCCCTAGTAATTCCTCTAATAATTATGGTAATTCCTACAGCAATTCTTATGGAAATTTTAATAAGATTCCCTCTGAATTTGAAACTAGTGTTAAGGAGTTTATGAATTCGCAAAAGAACTTCAATGATTTGCTTGAAGAAAAATTGCCTAAGATTGATGAATTGGTTAGGAACATTGATATAATTTCTCTTGATGTTGATTATTTGAAACTTAGATCTATTCCACCTAAGCATGATATCAATTAGTCTCTCAAAGCCATGAGAATTTCCATTGATGAGTGCAAAGAAAGAACCGCTAGGATGCGTGCTAAGAAAGATTGCTTTGTGAAAGCATGTTCTTCTAGTTTTTATGAGAATAAAGATGAAGATCTAAAGGCTATTGATGTGTCTCCTATTAAATCTTTGTTTTGCAATATGAATCTTGATAATGATGGGACTGGAGATGAGTCACCTTTACCTAGAAGGCGTCCCAAAAATTCAGAGTTTTTAGATCTTGATGCAAAAATTGGTAAAAGTGGGATTGAAGAGGTCAAAACTTTAGATATCAATGAACCCACTATTTTGGATTTCAAGGAATTTAATTATGATAATTGCTCTTTGATAGATTGTATTTCCTTGTTGCAATCCATGCTAAATTCTCCTCATGCTTATAGTCAAAATAAAGCTTTTACCAAACATATCGTTGATGCTTTAATGCAATCTTATGAAGAAAAACTTGAGTTGGAAGTTTCTATCCCTAGAAAACTTTATGATGAGTGGGAACCTACTATTAAAATTAAAATTAAAGATCATGAATGCTATGTTTTGTGTGATTTGGGTGCTAGTGTTTCCACGATTCCAAAAACTTTGTGTGATTTGCTAGGATTTCGTGAATTTGATGATTGTTCTTTAAACTTGCATCTTGCGGATTCCACTATCAAAAAACCTATGGGAAGAATTAATGATGTTCTTATTGTTGCAAATAGGAAATATGTGCCCTTAGATTTCATTGTTCTTGACATAGATTGCAATCCTTCATGTCCTATTATTCTTGGTAGACCTTTCCTTAGAACGATTGGTGCAATTATTAATATGAAGGAAGGGAATATTAGATTCTAATTTCTGTTAAGGAAAGGCATGGAACACTTCCCTAGAAAAAAATTAACTTATGAATCTATTATGAGAGCTACTTATGGATTGCCTACCAAAGATGGCAATACTTAGATCTATCCTTGTTTTTATGCCTAGCTAGGGGCGTTAAACGATAGCGCTTGTTGGGAGACAACCCAATTTTATTTTAGTTTTTTTACTTTTTGCTTCTGTTTAGGAATAAATATTTGATCTAGCCTCTGGTTAGATTTGTTTTATGTTTTAATTAGTGTTTGTGCCAAGTTAAACCTATAGGATCTTCTTGGATGATAGTTATTTGATCTTGCTGAAAATTCCAGAAACTTTCTGTTCACGAAAACAATTATTAAAAATCACTAGAACGTGATAAGATACTGATTCCAATTGCAGTAGATCAATAAACAAATCTTCTAGGTCGTCCTATTTCGGTAGATTTTTCTGAGTTCCAGAAGTTTGTGTTAGTTACAGATTACTACAGACTGTTCTGTTTTTGACAAATTCTATTTTTCGTGTGTTGTTTGCTTATTTTGATGAATCTACGGCTAGTAAAAGAGTTTATAAACCAAAGAGAAGTTGGAATACATTAGGTTTAACACCAATATAAATAAAGAATGAGTTCATTACAGTACCTTGATGTGGTGTTTTGTTTTCTTTCGCTAACGGAGCTTACGAGATTTTCTGTTGAGTTTTGTGTTGTGAAGTTTTCAAGTTTTGGGTAAAAGATTTGATGGATTATGGAACAAGGAGTGGCAAGAGCCTAAGATTGGGGATACCCATGGAACCCTAAGATAATCTAAGGACACCAAAAAGCCAAAGCTTGGGGATGCCCCAGAAGGCATCTCCTCTTTCGTCTTCGTCCATCGGTAACTTTACTTGGAGCTATATTTTTATTCACCACATGATATGTGTTTTGCTTGGAGAATCTTGTACGATTTGAGTCTTTGATTTTTAGTTTACCACATTCATCCTTTCTATACACACCTTTTGAGAGAGACACATATGATTCGGAATTTATTAGAATACTCTATGTGCTTCACTTATATCTTTTGAGCTATATAGTTTTTGCTCTAGTGCTTCACTTATATCTTTTAGGGCACGGTGGTGGATTTGTTTTATAGAAACTATGTTCTCTCATGCTTCACTTATATTATTTTGAGAGTCCTACAAAACAGCATGGTAATTTGCTTTAATTATGATAGGCATTCAAGATTAGTAATTTTTTTTCTTATTAGTGTGTTGAATACTATGAGAAGTTTGATGCTTGATAATTATTTTGAGATATGAATATGGTGATATTAGAGTCATGCTAGTTGAGTAGTTGTGAATTTGAGAAATACTTGTGTTAAAGTTTGTGATTCCCATAGCATGCACGTATGGTGAACCGTTATGTGATGAAGTTGGAGCATGATTTATTTATTTATTGTCTTCCTTATGAGTGGCGGTCAGGGACGAGCGATGGTCTTTTCCTGCCAATCTATCCCCCTAGGAGCATGCGCGTAATAATTTGCTTTGATAACTTTTAGATTTTTGCAACAAGTATATGAGTTCTTTATGACTAATGTTGATTCCATGGATTATACGCACTCTCATCCTTCCACCATTGCTAGCCTCTCTAATACCGCGAACTTTTCGCCGGTATCATACACCCACCATATACCTTCCTCAAAATAGCCACCATACCTACCTATCATGGCATTTCCATAGCCATTCCGAGATATATTGCCATGCAACTTACCACCATTCCGTTTACTATGACACGCTTCATCATTGTCATATTGCTTTGCATGATCATGTAGTTGACATTGTATTTGTGGCAAAGCCACCGTCATAATTCTTTCATACATGTCACTCTTGGTTCGTTGCATATCCCGGTACACCGCCGGAGGCACCCACATAGAGTCATATTTTGTTGTAATTCTTGAGTTGTAAAGAAAATAAAAGTGTGATGATCATCATTATTAGAGCATTTTCCCAAGTGAGGAAAGGATGATTGAGACTATGATTCCCCCATAAGTCGGGATGAGACTCGGACTAAAAAAAGAGGCCATAAAAAAAGAGAAAAGGCCCAAAGAAAAAAATGAGAGAAAAAGAGAGAAGGGACAATGCTACTGTCCTTTTTCCACACTTGTGATCCAAAGTAGCACCATGATCTTCATGATAGAGAGTCTCCTATGATATCACTTTCATATACTAGTGGGAAATTTTCATTATAGAACTTGGCTTGTATATTCCAATGATGGGCTTCCTCAAAATGCCCTGGGTCTTCGTGAGCAAGCGAGTTGGATGCACACCCACTTAGTTTCTTTTGTTGAGCTTTCATACTTACAGCTCTAGTGCATCCGTTGCATGGCAATCCCTACTCACTCACATTAATATCTATTAATGGGCATCTCCATAGCCCGTTGATACGCCTAGTTGATGTGAGACTATCTTCTCCTTTTTTGTCTTCTCCACAACCACCATTCTATTCCACATATAGTGCTATGTCCATGGCTCACGCTCATGTATTGCGTGAAGATTGAAAAGTTTGAGAACACCAAAAGTATGAAACAATTGCTTGGCTTGTCATCGGGGTTGTGCATGATTAAATACTTCGTGTGATGAAGATAGACCATAGCCAGACTATATGATTTTGTAAGGATAACTTTCTTTGGCCATGTTATTTTGAGAAGACATATTGCTTAGTTAGTATGCTTGAAGTATTATTATTTTTATGTCAATATTAAACTTTTGTCTTGAATCTTTCGGATATGAAAATTCATACCACAAATAAGAGAATTACATTGAAAATTATGCCAAGTAGCATTCCACATCAAAAATTCTGTTTTTATCATTTACCTACTCGAGGACGAGCAGGAATTAAGCTTGGGGATGCTTGATACGTCTCCAACGTATCTATAATTTTTTATTGTTCCATGCTATATTATATTCTATTTTGGATGTTTAATGGGCTTTATTATACACTTTTATTGTTTTTGGGACTAACCTATTGATACGTCTCCAACGTATCTATAATTTTTTATTGCTCCATGCTATATTATCTACTGTTTTGGACTATGTTGGGCTTTATTTTCCACTTTTATATTATTTTTGGGACTAACCTATTAACCGGAGGCCCAGCCCAGAATTAATGTTTTTTTGCCTATTTCAGTGTTTCGAAGAAACGGAATATCAAACGGAGTCCAAACAGAAAAATCCTTTCTGGAACGTGATTTTCTTCCTGAATAAGACCCAGGAGACTTGGACCCTACGCCAAGAAAGCTCCGAGGAGGGCACGAGGTAGGGGGGCGCGCCCTACACCCCCAAGCGCGCCCCCCACCCTCGTGGGCCCATCGAAGCTCCACCAACGTACTTCTTCCTCTGATATATACCCACGTACCCCCAAACGATCAGAATAGGAGCCAAAAACCTAATTCCACCGCCGCAACTTTCTGTATCCATGAGATCCCATCTTGGGGCCTGTTCCGAAGCTCCGCCGAAGAGGGCCGTCATCACGGAGGACTTCTACATCATCATAGCCTCTCCGCTGAAGTGTGAGTAGTTTACCTCAGACCTTCGGGTCCATAGTTATTAGCTAGATGGATTCTTCTCTCTTTTTGGATCTCAATACAATGTTCTCCCCCTCTCTTGTGGAGATCTATTCAATGTAATCTTCTTCTTTTTGCGGTGTGTTTGTTGAGATTGATGAATTGTGGGTTTATGATCAAGTCTATCTATGAATAATATTTGAATCTTCTCTGAATTCTTTTATGTATGATTGGTTATCTTTGCAAGTCTCTTCGAATTATCCGTTTGGTTTGGCCAACTAGATTGGTAGTTCTTGCCATGGGAGAAGTGCTTAGCTTTGGGTTCGATCTTGTGGTGTCCTTCCCCAGTGACAGAAGGGGTAGCAAGGCACGTATTGTATCGTTGCCATCGAGGATAACAAGATGGGGTTTATTTCATATTGCATGAATTTATCTCTCTACATCATGTCTTCTTGCTTAAAGCGTTACTCTGTTTTTAACTTAATACTCTAGATGCATGCTGGATAGCGGTCGATGAGTGGAGTAATAGTAGTAGATGCAGAATCGTTTCGATCTACTTGTCACTGACGTGATGCCTATATACATGATCATGCCTAGATATTCTTATAACTATGCTCAATTCTGTCAATTGCTCAACAGTAATTTGTTCACCCACCGTAGAAAACTTATGCTCTCGAGAGAAGCCACTAGTGAAACCTATGGCCCTCGGGTCTATTCTCATCATATCAATCTCCATCACTTTAATCTTGCTTTGTTTTTACTTTGCCTTTTACTTTTCACTTTGCATCTCTATACCAAAAATACCAAAAATATTATCTCTATCAGATCTCACTCTCGTAAGTGACCGTGAAGGGATTGACAACCCCTAATCGTGTTGGTTGTGAGTTGCTATCAATTTGTGCAGGTACGAGGGACTTGAGCGTGGCCTCCTACTGGATTGATACCTTGGTTCTCAAAAACTGAGGGAAATACTTACGCTACTCTGTTGCATCATCCTCTCCACTTCGGGGAAAACCAACGCAAGCTCAAGAGGTAGCAAGAAGAATTTCTGGCGCCGTTGCCGAGGAGTCTACGCAAAAAGTCAACATACCAAGTACCCATCACAATCCCTATCTCTCGCATTACATTAGTTGCCATTTGCCTCTCATTTTCCTCTCCCCCACTTCACCCTTGCCGTTTTATTCGCCCTCTCTTTCTCCTTCTCCTTCTTCTTCTCCCTTCTTTCCGTTTGCCCTTTTCTCGCTTGCCTTGTCGTCATGGCTAGTCTTATATCTTCTCTGTTATCTCCCGAGAACGAAGTTCTAAACTTTAAACAAAGGGAGGGAGAAAATCTAAAAGACGCTTGGTATAGAATTTGCAATGCTCAAAATAGAGCTACCAGGAAGCAATCTACTTCGGTTCTTCTTTGCAATTTTTATGTAGGTGCTAATCCTTGGTATAGATATATCCTTGATACCATTACTGGGGGGAATTTCTTGGGTAGCCATACTTTTGATTCTTACAATGCTATGATAGATTTATTTGGCTCACCACCTCTTTTGGTTAATGGAACTATGTTAACTTTGGAGCATGTTATGCAAAGGCTTGAAATTATTGAAACAAAGTTGCTACCATTGAATCAATTGAAATCTAGATAAAAAGATCCATAATCAAATTACCCAATATGGATCTAAGGTAGGAATGACTTTGAAAAATATTAAGGAGAAGGAACCCATGGTTAATGAGAAAATAAATCTAGATTCCACTAGAATCGATAAACTTGAGGGTATCATTACCAACTTGGGAACCGCTTTTTCTTCCGTAAAGAATACTCCTAGTCCTCCCACTAAAATTGCTAAGCTTATGTATGTTCCTAATAATAAGGGTGAATCATCTAGTAAGGAAACTGCAGATTTTAAATCTATAGGTATTCATCCCGATATTTTTGCTTTCATTAAGGAACCTTTTGCTACAAATGAATTTTTCGATCTTGTTCCTAAAAGTTTGATAATTAGTAAAAAGAAAGAGATCTCTAAGAAAGGTAGATGCCTCATTGAAGAATTGCCTTTCAAAGATGGCAATACTTAGATCTATCCTCGCTTTTATGCCTAGCTAGGGGCGTTAAACAATAGCGCTTGTTGGGAGGCAACCCAATTTTATTTTTAGTTTTTTGTGTTTTTATTATGTTAGGGAATAAATAACCCATCTACCTTCTATTTGGATATGGTTTTGTGTTTTAATTAGTGTTTGTGCCAAGTTAGACCTATTGGATCTTCTTGGATGATAGTTATTTGATCTTGCTGTAATTTCCAGAAACTTTGTGTTCAGTGCCCGAATTATTAAAAATCATCAGAACGTGATAAAATACTGATTCCAATTGCTGCTGATCAATAAACAAATTTTCTAGGTCGTCTAATTTTGGTAGTTTTTTTGGAGTTCCAGAAGTTTGCGTTAGTTACAGATTACGACAGATTGTTCTGTTTTTGACAGATTCTGTTTTTCGTGTGTTGTTTGCTTATTTTGATGAATCTATGGCTAGTATTGGAGGGTATGATCCATAGAGAAGTTGGAATACAGTAGGTTTAACACCAATATAAATAAATAATGATTTCATTACAGTACTTTGAAGTGGTTTTATGTTTTCTTTCTCTAACGGAGTTCACGAGATTTCTATTGAGTTTTGTGTTGTGAAGTTTTCAAGTTTTGGGTGAATTCTTTTGATGGATTATGGAACAAAGAGTGGCAAGAGCCTAAGCTTGGGGATGCCCATGGCACCCCCAATATAATCCAAGGACACCAAAAAGTCAAAGCTTGGGGATGCCCCGGAAGGCATCCCCTCTTTCGTCCACTTCCATCGGTAATTTACTTGGAGCTATATTTTTATTCACCAACATGATATGTGTTTTGCTTGGAGTGTCTTGTATTATTTGTGTCTTTGTTTGTTAGTATGCCACAATCATCCTTGCTGTACCACTACTAGGAAAAGGCCTACTAATGGCGCACTGGTTTTGCCTACTAATGGCGCATTACCAGTGCGCCATTAGTAGCACGCCACTAGTATATCTTACTAATGGCGCACCACAGGTGCACCATTAGTATCTGGTATACTAATGGCGTGCCAACTAGTGTGCCATTAGTATGTAACAGCATGCGCCACTAGTATATTCATACTAATGGCGCATTTTCTGTTGATGCGCCATTAGTATCCTTTGGCATACTAATGGCGCACCTGGTGGTGATGCGCCATTAGTATGAATATTTGGTTTTTTCCTTTTATGATTTTTGCGCAGGTTACAAAATATATTATTAGACAGAATATAAAATATATTATTAGACAGAATATAGACAACAGCACACAGCAACATCAGATTCATCGAATACAATAGAAGATTAGTCTCCGAATACAATTCATCATATTAGTCGCCGAATTCAAAAGACCGAACAAAGATAAAACAATACAAGTCTCAAGACCGTGAGTATCGAGTTTGTCGGAAGTAATACTAATCCTAACAAGTCCTACTAATCATCATCATACAACTTCTACTCATTATTCATAACAAGTCATACGATCATCATCTTGATAGTCTTCGAACCAACCCTACTTAATTGTTCTTAGCACATGATCATCAGTATTAGGCAGGACCTAAATACCCTATTTAAGCTAAAATAGCATAAAACAATATAGACCCTGACTCTCCATTATGGAGAATGGAGAACATCCTGCCTCCAATTCTTGCGCTTCGCTTCCTTTTGCTTCCAAGAAGCTCCTTACGACTGTCCATACATTTTTTCCATCCTTTGATTTTCATGTCTCCACTTCTTTTAGAAATCTCGTATGGACAGTTGAGATTCGTAGGACGACCTGGCTGTATGTTCAAAACATTAACACTACCTTTCAGATACATCATATGAGGCACACAATTCTCTGGGATTATCTGTTGAAAAACATAGTAATAACTTCATAGTTAGCAATGATGTACTAGTTTTAGAAGTATGCAAAAGATGCACGGATGTCGTAATAGTAAAAATCTTACCAGGATATCTCCATGGTAGTTACCGTAGTTGAACACATGCACTAGTGGCACGTATTTACCATAATGTTGAGGAGTTTGATTGTAGATATTGTAATTCTCAATGTCAGTACAAAATCCGACCAAATGATTTTTCTCCTTGTAAGTTGTTAATTCGGAGCCATCGGTGTAGTGGGTTTTGTCTACCATCTCCCGCACATTCTTTGAACAATAAAAATAAGCTGTCAATGGAAATAAGTTGTCAACTATTTTGAAATAAACAATATAAATTAGCTAATAACTATGTTTGAGAAACTCACATAGCGGTAGAACTGGAGGCATATCAACAAGGACCCAAATGTCCATATTGTCTTGGTTGATGTCAGGATTACCAAGATCCATGGTGATAAGCATACCCTCATCAAAACCATACATCTTGCAAAATGCTTCCCAATTTTTGCAACCAAAATGGGTTACGCTCTCAGAATTATATAGATTTACTTCAAAGTCCACATCGTGATGAGTCCTTAGGTGAATTTTCTTTGTTTCGGAAATTTCATGGCCTTCAAAATCCATCCTCTCCAAGACATAGCGTCTTGCATGGCATGGGATAAGCTATACTCGAATTGTAAAAGATGAAAATTACACGTTGAAATAGTTGAAGTCATGCTTAATTATGAAAATAACACTTGTCGTCGTTGTGTACCGTTTCAACTTCGAAGGTCTCCTCGAGCTTAATGCTGAAGCACCGATCATCATCCAGGTGAGGCATGTCGCACAGACCTCGATCGTCGTGGCACCAGTCGCACTCCGCCGGGAGACTTTTGTCGTCCGATGATGATGACGACATATCCTGGGACAGCTCCTAGAATTGCTTGCCGCCCGAACCACCGGCCTCATCGTTGTGGGCCATGTTTCGCTCTAAATAGGAAAAAAGTTTGGTCAAAAAGTTGGTTATTGTCAAGGAACAAGATCATGGTCTCGTCATTTAGGGTTTGTCGACACCGAGGCACCCTAAAAGCCTAAGCTTTCATCATTTAGGGTTTGTCGACACCGAGGCACCCTAAAAGCCTAAGCGTACATCATTTAGGTTCTCGTCGACATCGAGGCATCTGGGGCAGCCAAGTTAAGTTTTCATCATTTAGGGTTTATCGATGTCGAGGCACCCTAGGTTGGGCCTAATCACTTGGCACTAATCACTTGGCTCTATTGCCACCTAGGTCGACGCCGAGGCACCCTAAAAGCCTAAGCTTTCATCATTTAGGTTTTTATCGACACCGAGGCACCCTAAAAGCCAAGGTTTAATCATTTAGGGGTTGTCGACGCTAAGGCACCCTAAAAGCCTAAGCTTTCATCATTTAGGGCCGGGGTATATTAGTACTTAATCAAGTAGCAGATGGTCTAACTAAGGGTTTTGGAGTCAAGGAACATAATTTAGCTTGTAACAAAAGATGGGAATGATATCTATCTATCACCAATCTTGACTGGGAGTGTTGGGCTGAGCATAACAGGGTGATAATGAAGCATTAGTAGATTTCATCTTACATGTCCAGCTCTACTTTCTCGTGGCTTTTTGTCCCACTGATTGGATATATATTGCATGTACACAGAATATCTCAGATAGAGGAATACAGCTAGTTTCCAATAATTGCCAAGGAACAATTTTGGAAATCTACAGATTAAGTACTAAGATACCCCGGCCCATGCATTAGTCGCAAGTACCCCATATGCCCTTTTTTTAGCAAAGTCATGCTAAAATTCACGGAAAATTTCAGCATGACCTTTGCTGAAAATAGGACATATGGAGTACCCGAATTTGCCGGAACGGAAGTTAATCGACATTCCGGCAAACTCAAGGGCCTCTCGGGGTACCTGCAAAATCATTGAGCAGGAAGCCCCCAATAGCACCCGAAGTATATGTAACAAAAAACAGGTGACAAAACTTGCACACCCCTCTCCGCTTAACGAGGCATGGAAACAGTGCCAGGACAGCAACCAAACACTGTCCAGGCACAGTTTAGGGAGGCTCCAAGCCAGACACGATTCAGTGTACACTATCCAAACAGACCCTAAATGACTGGGGATACTTGTAAAAACTTAGTTTAGCTCCTTTCACACATAGATAAGCAGTTGGGAAAAAGACACAATTTCCTGTAAGAACTTGAAAAAGAAACTACGCCATATGTACTTCAAGACTTCAAGTATATAGCCATAAAAAATAGTTCATGCATGTATGAGCCGTGGATCGTGCTGTTTGCGAAAAGAGTAAACCCATAGGGGGCAACTTACCTGTTATTTCAGGCTAATTGTATTAAAATTTCAAGCAACTACAATGAGACATGTAAAAAAGGTGCTATCTCTCTCTTGTGCTATCTCTCTCTTGCAAAAAAGTGCAGTTCCTTTAAAGTTTCAAATTTGCACTTGCATTGCATTTAAACATGCCCATTGGTTGTGGGTGAACCATTCAGAACAATCAGCCATGGCAATGTCACATTTCAGCACCAAAGTGGCTTGCACTTCTTTTTAGTTGAACTTTTTTAATAGACAAACAACCAAATGCTCAGAACTACTACTACTACCACTAGATCATTTTCCTCTAGAATAGAACCAAACATTTTTTAATATAAAAATACGCAGTTCAAATATTTTGGCACAAGAAGTCCAGTTCATGTCGTACCAACAGTGCTTGAAGATCAAAGTTGTAGTTGTGAGCACTTGCAGATTCTTCAGCAGTTAAGCCACGGTAAAATGAATCCTACAAAACTAAAGGCCATACTAAAAATCAAGCATGATTCTACTGCAGGATCCCTAGCAGGCTCGTAACGCAAAGCATTTCCAATTGCAGAAGAGGAGTACTGGGGGAAGGATGCGTGTACACTTGAGGGAGGCGGTGTACTGGGGGAAGCAGGAGGAGTCGGCGATCCAGGCCGCGCTGGGGTAGGGCCGGAGTTGAGGTGGAGCGGAGACCGGAGTTGAGGTGGAGCTCGAACGAATCCTCCAAGACGGCGTAGCAGAGCTTGGCGCAGCTCCTAGGCACGACGATGGAGCACGGGGTGGTCGGTGGCCGCGGTGACGCGCGGTGACCGCGCTAGGGGAGGCGGGGGCCGCGGAGGGTTCGGCCGGCTGGGCGCGCCGCGGCGGAGGGCCGGCAGCGGCGGCAGGGGCAGCGCAAGACCATAGTGGCGGCGGCGTCGCCGATGGCGTGCAGGCGCGGCGTACGGAGGGGGCAGAGCAAGGGGGCAGCGGCGTAGGGTTGGGGTCGAGTGCGGGATCTGGCAAGGGAGGGAGGGAGGCCACAGTGCGAGGGGAATAGGTGGAGTGGGGGAGGGTTAGCAATGGCGCACCTCCCCCTAGTGCGCCATAAGTACGACGATTCTAATGGCGCACCTCCCCCTGGTGCGCCATTAGAATTTTGTTTCAATTACTAGTTTAAATCATGGCAGTAATATTTTTTTATAAAAACAGTAATAATTTTTTAAAAAATATCATCAAATTTGTTATTTGAAAATATTTATGAATATGAAAAAATATCATCAAATTTATTATTTGAAAATATCATCAAAATTTTTATTTGAAAATATAATCAAATTTGTTTTTTTTTGCAATTTTAGTTGCATTCATTTGTGACGATGGAGCGGGCCAGGGAGGGTGCTGGGGAGAGGGTGCGGTGGGTCGTCGGCGATGGTGGA
>NC_057809.1:152919220-152956037 GCF_018294505.1 Triticum aestivum
CTCGGCGGCGAGGGGGACCGGATCTGGCAAGGTGGGATAGCGAACGAGATGGAGGGGGATCGAGATCGAGTGTCCATGAAATTTAAAAAAGTAATATATATATATATATATATATATATACTAATGGCGCACCGGGTAATAGTGCGCAATTACTAGTTTAAATTAGTAATGGCGCACTGTGAAAAGGTGCGCCATTAGTAGTTTTGCAAAAAAAAAAAGAATAAGAATTTTTTTTACAGTAATGGCGCACTCTCTGCCTGGTGCGCCATTACTAGTTAGAACTAGTAATGGCGCATTGTCGACCTGATGCGCCATTAGTATGTATGGAAAAATGGAGAAAAAAATTAATACTAGTGGTGCACCCTGTTTCCGGTGCGCCATTAGTGTCTTCCACACTAATGGCGCATCACCAACAGGTGCGCCATTAGTATATAGTAGTGGCGCGCTGCTTTCCTGGTGCGCCATTAGTATCAATCCTATCTATAGCCATTTTCCTAGTAGTGTACACACCTTTTGAGAGAGCCATACTTAAATTGGAATTTGATAGAATACTCTATGTGCTTCACTTATATCTTTTGAGCTATGTAGTTTTGCTCTATGCGCTTCACTTATATCTTTTGAGCGTTATAATTTTGCTCTATGTGCTTCACTTAGATCTTTTAGAGCGCGGTGGTGGTTTGTTTTGAAGAAACTATTGATCTCTCATGCTTCACTTAAATTATTTTGAGAGTCGTAATAGCATGGTAATTTGCTTAACATTAATATGCTCGGTATTCAAGATTTGTGAAACTTTCTTTTGAGTGCGTTGAATACTAAGAGAAGATTAAAGCATGATAATTGTTTTGAGATACAAAGGTGATAATATTAGAGTTATGCTAGTTTAGTAGTTGTGAATTTAAAGAATACTTGTGTTGAAATTTGTGATTCCCGTAGCATGCACGTATGGTGAACCGTTGTGTGATGAAGTCGGAGCATAATTTATTTATTGATTGTCTTCCTTATGAGTGGCGGTCGGGGACGAGCGATGGTCTTTTCCTACCAATCTATCCCCCTAGGAGCATGAGGCAATACTTTGCTTTGATAACTTCTAGATTTTTGCAATAAGTATATGAGTTCTTTATGACTAATGTTGAGTCCATGGATTATATGCACTTTTTTCCATCCTTCCACCATTGCTAGCCTCTCTAATACCACGCACTTTTCGCCGGTATCATACACCCACCATATACCTTCCTCAAAACAGCCACCATACCTACCTATCATGGCATTTCCATAGCCATTCCGATATATATTGCCATGCAACTTTCCACCGTTCCGTTTATCATGACACACTCCATTATTGTCATATTGCTAGCATGATCATGTAGTTGACATTGTATTTGTGGCAAAGCCACCGTTCATAATTCTTTCATACATGTCACTCTTGGTTCATTGCATATCCCGGTACACCGCCGGAGGCATTCATATAGAGTCATATTTGTTCTAAGTATCGAGTTGTAATTGTAGAGTTGTAAGAAAAATAAAAGTGTGATGATCATCATTTTTTAGAGCATTGTCCCGAGTGAGGAAAGAATGATGGAGACTATGATTCCCCCATAAGTCGGGATGAGACTCCGGACAAAAAAAAGGAGGCCATAAAAAAAGAGAAAAGGCCCAAATAAAAAAAATGAGAGAAAAAGAGAGAAGGGACAATGTTACTATCCTATTACCACACTTGTGCTTCAAAGTAGCACCATGGTCTTCATGATAGAGAGTCTCTCGTTATGTCACTTTCATATACTAGTGGGAATTTTTCATTATAGAACTTGGCTTGTATATTCCAATGATGGGATTGCTCAAAAATTGCCGTAGGTCTTCGTGAGCAAGCAAGTTGGATGCACACCCACTTAGTTTCTTTTGATGAGCTTTCATATACTTATAGCTCTAGTGCATCCATTGCATGGCAATCCCTACTCACTCACATTGATATCTATTGATGGGCATCTCCATAGCCCGTTGATACGCCTAGTTGATGTGAGACTATCTTCCCCTCTTTTGTCTTTTCCACAACCACCATTCTATTCCACATATAGTGATATATCCATGGCTCACGCTCATGTATTGAAAGATTGAAAAAGTTTTGAAAAAGTTGGAGTATGAAACAATTGCTTGGCTTGTCATCGGGGTTGTGCATGATTTAAATACTTTGTGTGGTGAAGATAGAGCATAACCAGACTATATGATTTTGTAGGGATAACTTTCTTTGGCCATGTTATTTTGAGAAGACATAATTGCTTTATTAGTATGCTTGAAGTATTATTATTCTTTATGTCAATATGAACTTTTGTCTTGAATCTTTATAATCTGAATATTCATACCACAATTAAGAAATTTTGCATTGAAATTATGCCAAGTAGCACTCCGCATCAAAAATTCTCTTTTTATCATTTACCTACTCGAGGACGAGCAGGAATTAAGCTTGGGGATGCCTGATACGTCTCCAACGTATCTATAATTTTTGATTGCTCCATGCTATATCATCTACTGTTTTGGACTATATTGGGCTTTATTTTCCACTTTTATATTATTTTTGGGACTAACCTATTAACCGGAGGCCCGGCCTAGAATTGTTGTTTTTTGCCTATTTTAGTGTTTCGAAGAAACGGAATATCAAACGGAGTCCAAACAGAAAAATCCTTTCTGGAACGTGATTTTCTTCCCGAATAAGACCCAGGAGACTTGGACCCTACGCCAAGAAATCTCCGAGGAGGGCACGAGGTAGGGGGGCGCGCCCTACACCCCCAGGCACGCCCCCCACCCTCGTGGGCCCACCAAAGCTCCACCGACGTACTTCTTCCTCCTATATATACCCACGTACCCCCAAACGATCAGAACAGGAGCCAAAAACCTAATTCCACCGTCGCAACTTTCTGTATCCACGAGATTCCATATTGGGGCATGTTCCGGAGCTCCGCAGGAGAGGGACGTCATCATGGAGGGCTTCTACATCATCATAGCCTCTCCGATGAAGTGTGAGTAGTTTACCTCAGACCTTCGGGTCCATAGTTATTAGCTAGATGGCTTCTTCTCTCTTTTTGGATCTCAATACAATGTTCTCCCCCTCTCTTGTGGAGATCTATTCGATGTAATCTTCTTCTTTTTGCGGTGTGTTTGTTGAGACCGATGAATTGTGGGTTTATGATCAAGTCTATCTATGAATAATATTTGAATCTTCTCTGAATTCTTTTATGTATGATTGGTTATCTTTGCAAGTCTCTTCGAATTATCCGTTTGGTTTGGCCAACTAGATTGGTAGTTCTTGCCATGGGAGAAGTGCTTAGCTTTGGGTTCGATCTTGCGGTGTCCTTTCCCAGTGACAGCAGGGGCAGCAAGGCACGTATTGTATTGTTGCCATCGAGGATAAAAAGATGGGGTTTATATCATATTGCATGAGTTCATCCCTCTACATCATGTCATCTTACTTAAAGCATTACTCTGTTCTTATGAACTTAATACTCTAGATGCATGCTGGATAGCGGTCGAGGTGTGGAGAAATAGTAGTAGATGCAGAATCATTTCGGTCTACTTGTCGCGGACGTGATGCCTATATACATGATCATACCTAGATATTCTCATAACTATGCTCAATTCTATCAATTGCTCGACAGTAATTTGTTCACCCACCGTAATACTTATGCTCTTGAGAGAAGCCACTAGTGAAACCTATGGCCCCCGGGTCTATTTTCCATCATATTAATCATCCAACACTTAGCTATTTCTATTGCTGTTTATTTTACTTTGCACCTTTACTTTTACTCTTTATCATAAAAATACAAAAAATATTATCTTATCATATCTATCAGATCTCACTCTCGTAAGTGACCATGAAGGGATTGACAACCCCTTTATCGCGTTGGTTGCGAGGTTCTTATTTGTTTGTGTAGGTGCATGGGACTCGCGCGTGGTCTCCTACTAGATTGATACCTTGGTTCTCAAAACTGAGGGAAATACTTACGCTACTTTACTGCTTCACCCTTTCCTCTTCAAGCGAAAACCAACGTAGTGCTCAAGAGGTAGCAAGGGGGTGGGCTATTTATAGCCAGGAGGCAACCCGACCTGATTTGTCCGAAATGACCCTGGGTCACTAAGAAACTGACATGTGTCCAAAGGTCAGATTTCAAACACATGCGGCAGCTTGACTTGGGCTACAAGTAAAGCTGACTTATCCAGCTCTGGATAAGATTTGCTCTCATTGTCTTCGCTCGAAGACATAGGATTTGGTTGAGCATCACTTCAGTCACTCTAACTTTGTTCAGTTGGACCCCACTTAACATTACGGTGGTTTCTATGACTCAACAAAGAATAAAAGGAAACTACGAAACAACTATGTCTCTGCACTCCATAGTCTTCATGTGATGTCTTCTCATGTCATAGTTTTCATTGTGAATATCTTCACAGACCACCATTGTCTTCAATGTCTTCACACATTTTTAGGGGTCATCTCCGGTAGGTAAACCGAATCAATGAGGGACCACTACCTGTGTTATCCTACAATTCTCACAAACACATTAGTCCCTCAACCAGGTTTGTCGTTAATACTCCAAAACCAACTAGCTAGGGGTGGCACTAGATGCACTTACAGGTGGCACCGAGATGCAGAATTGCAAGCGGTTACTGCAACTCGGTGTGACCAAAAGGTTCAAATTGGTTGCACCGAGATTAAAAACCTATATCAACTCAGTGAACTCGGTGTGACCGAAATGGATGAATCGGTCATACCGAAATGCACAGAGAGGTTTTGGAAGTTTAAGTCTATGATGAATCGGGGACTCCGAGTGCTCCTCACACAGACTGGTTCGAATCTGACTTGATCAAACATTGTGATGTAGCATGAATAGAGTTTGAGACGAGAAAAGCATAGATAGCTAGAGGAAGTTCTTAGGCATTATTGTCCATCCACTTGGCAAAAGAAAAAAAGAGCCAATCAATCAAAGCAACAAGTGGATGTCCTTGAATGAGTAAAATATGCAATCAACATGCTCACACAATAAAATGGCAAATTAAATATGTGACAAAGCATGCACAAACACTCTAGCATCTATCAAGCAATTGGCGATGACTAGGTCATCTATATATGAGTATATTGACTTAGGAGTCGAATGAGAACATTTGATCATAAGTCATACTCATCGTTAAAGCACAAGTGGGGTTACCACTTTTACATAAAGCACTGTCGTGTTCACATCATTAGAGCTGCTTTAGCACGATTGTTAGAGTAAAGCTCCCTCTAGATGTCATATCCCCCCTTAGAGGGATGAACTAACCTTGGGTTTTGTCGATGATGACTTCATGTAGATGTTGAAGATGTGGATGCTCAATGTTTATGTAGATCATTTGGAGCAGTCCATTGGAGTGAGTTGCACTTTCAATACCTACACGGGTTAGTCCCACAAGGAACAAACAAGGATATCCATAGACATAGAGTGATGTTCACACAATATGATGTCCATGAAAGCGTTAGGTTACCTTGTCCCTTGTCTTACCAACAAGAGGGTTTGTGACTCCTTGAACTAGTGCAAGATGTGGAAGTTGTTTGCACTTGTCCTCGCCAAAATGATATGAGTGAAGTATGTTGGCGGAGTCACCCTCAAGAACTCTCTAGTTCTTCTTCTTCGGGATCCACATCATCTTGATGGAAATCCTTGGAGTTATAGTCGTACTTGACGTAGTAGAACTTGATGTAGTCTTGGGAACCCACTTGACCAAGGCCTTAGGAGCTTCTTCAAATGCATCAATCTCCTCTTGAAGCTTGTCCTTGCCTTTTTGCCTGTGGTCTTGTGGTGGAAGATCATCTTGAGCTTGTGTTCCTTGGAAAGAAGTAGAATCATACTTCTCTTGTTGAGGAACAAACTTTGTCTTAGGGTATTGATCTTATTCCCACTCAACTCCATTGGCATTGAACTTTCGTTGAAAACCAACACCTTGATTCTTCCGGTGTATTCCTTGCTTGCGTACAGTTTCCTCAAATTGCTTACTCCCAGCAAGGCTCTTGTAAACACCTTTCTCTATGATTCCCTTCAATGAGCTATTTTCTTGCTCAAGTGTAACTTGGCTAAGAGAATCATTAGTGGAATCAAGAGAACTACTAGAAGCAACAACATTGGATTTAGCATGATTATTGTTACTACTAGATGAAGAATCTTTCTTACTCTTCTTGCTATATTTAAGTTGTGGCATGTAAGTAGACAAGAGTAAACACTTGACAATGTAAGAAGAACTTTTCTTGCGAAGATCATCATTAATTGCTTTTAAGAACCCATGCTCTTGCTCAAGGTTGAGCTTTTTAAAGCGTAACTTTTCATGAGTCTTTAAAAGTTCTCAATGATCTTCCAAGGTAGTTTCATGAGCTAACTTAAGAGTGTTTAGTTCTTTAGTTAGACGCTCAATATCCTTATTATCATCATCATCATCATTTGTTTTATCTTGATTGTCATGATTAATAGCAAGTTCATCACAGTTTTCATCACTAGAGTTGTCAACAAGTAAATCGTCATCACCTAGCAAATCATCTTCATCACTATTGAAATCAACATACTCGGGGTGTGATACCTTTGGGCCTTTAGCCATGAAGCATCTTCCAATTCCTTCATTTGGTGAATCAAATATGTCGTAGGAGTTGGTTGACACAAGTGATAGACCGGCAACACCTTCATCTTGAGTATATTCAGAGTCGGAGTGATAACTTCTTTCGAGTGATGGTCGGAGTCAGAGCCGGATACCCATTCACCAACATGAGCTTGATGTCTTTGTTTTGTGTAGCTCCTTGATGATTTGTCCTTCCTTTCCGAATCCTTGCTTCTCCGAGAGGTTCTTCGTTCACAGCGATCATCCCTACTCCTTCTCTCTCTTGGTGGTGATTCTTCTCTTCTTCTTATTTTGGGTGAATCTTCTCTGCTTTTGTAGGGAGCCGTACACTCATTGGAGTAGTGTCCGGGTCTTCCGCAATTGTAGCAATTACGTTCACGACTCGAAGATCTTTTGTCATTGTAGGACCTTGACTTGGAACTTCTTTCCTTGCTTCTACTCTTGTAGAACTTGTTGAAATTCTTCACCATTAGGCTCAATTCCTTATTGAAGGTTTGTTTCTCACTTGAAGATGTGGGAGCATCACATGAGGCTTTGTAAGCACCACTTGACTTGTTGTGGAGCTCTTCCTTATCCTTGAGTGACATCTCATGAGCAACAATTATTCCAATGACTTCCGTAGGCTTGAGATCTTTGTAGTTGGGCATCATTTGGATCAATGTGCACACGGTATCATATTTTCCATCCAAGGCTCTTAGGATCTTCTTGATGATGAACTATCGGTCATCTCTTCACTTCCTAAACCGGCAATCTCATTTGTGATGAGAGCAAGCCTAGAGTACATTTCAGCGACACCTTCACCATCCTTCATTTTGAACTTGTCAAGTTGACTTTGGAGCACATCCAATTTGGATCCCTTGACGGAGTTTGTACCCTCGTGCATATCAATCAAAGTATCCCAAATTTCCTTTGCATTCTCAAGACGGCTGATTTTGTTGAATTCTTCGGGGCACAATCCGTTGAAGAGGATATCGCAAGCTTGAGCGTTGTATTGCAACATCTTCAACTCTTTCACGGTAGCTTCACGATTCGGTTCTCTCCCATCAAAGAATTCACCTTGCAAACCAATACACACAATAGCCCAAACGGTGGGGTTATGTCCAAGAATATGCATTTTCATCTTATGCTTCCAACTAGCAAAATTAGTACCATCAAAGTAAGGACCTCTATGGTGGTAATTTCCCTCGCTAGACGCCATACTCTCCTAGGTTGTGAAACCAAGGCTATGATCACCAAATGCTATGGAAATCACGGCAAATGGAGACCAAAGCTCTGATACCATTTGTAGGATCAAAAGTATGTCTAGAGGGGGGGTAATTAGACTACTTGACCAAATAAAAATCTAGCCTTTTCCCAATTTTAAGTCTTGGCAGATTTTAGCAACTTAGCACAAGTCAAGCAATCAACCTACACATGCAAGTCTAAGAGTATAGCAGCGGAATGTAAAACATTGCACATGAAGGTAAAGGGAGGAGTTTGGAGGGAGCAAACGCAATGTAGACGCGGAGATTTTTTTCGTGGTTCCGATAGGTGGTGCTATCGTACATCCACGTTGATGGAGACTTCAACCCACGAAGGGTAATGGTTGCGTGAGTCCACGGAGGGCTCCACCCATGAAGGGTCCATGAAGAAGCAACCTTGTCTATCCCACCATGGCCATCGCCCATGAAGGACTTGCCTCACCAGGGTAGATCTTCACGAAGTAGGCGATCTCCTTGCCCATACAAACTCCTTGGTTCAACTCCACAATCTTGACGGAGGCTCCCAAGTGACACCTAACCAATCTAGGAGACACCACTCTCCAAAAGGTAATAGATGGTGTGTTGATGATGAACTCCTTGCTCTTGTGCTTCAAATGATAGTCTCCCCAACACTCGACTCCTCTCTCATAAATTTGGATTTGGTGGAAAGATGATTTGAGTGGAAAGCAACTTGAAGAAGGCTAAAGATCAAGATTTATGTGGTTGGAATGAAATATCTTGACCTCAACACATGAGTAGGTGGTTCTCTCTCAGAAAATGTATGCTGGAAGTGTAGGAATGTTCTGATGGCTCTCCTCACGAATGAAGAGTGGGTGGAGGGGTATATATAGCCTCCACACAAAATCTAACCATTGCACGCAATTCATCAAGCTCGGTCAGACCGATTCAGTTCAAATGTGAACGTTAGGCTTTTTGGTGGGACCGACATGACAACTCGGTGGGACCGATTTCATTAGGGTTAGGGCATAACGTAATCTCGGTGAGAATGATTTCATTAGGGTTAGGGCATAACATAATCTCGGTGAGACTGAATACACAAACTCGGTGAGACCGACTTTGGTAATAAGCTAACCAGAGAGTTGGTCAGGCAAACTCGGTGGGACCGATTCGCTCATTTTGGTGAGACCAAAATGTTACGAAGGGGAAACAGAGAGTTTGCATTGCAAACTCGGTGGGACCGATCGCTCATCTCGGTTAGACCGAAATGTTACGAAGGGAAACAGAGAGTTTGCAATCCCATCTCGGTGAGACTGAGATCCCTATCGGTGAGACCGAAGTGACTAGGGTTTCTGGCAGTGGCTATGTCAAATGAACTCGGTGGCGCCGGATAGAACATTTTGGTGGGGCCAAGTTTGACTTTTGGTTTTGGACATATGTGGATATGAGAAAATGGTTGAGGGCTTTTGGAGCATATCACTAAGCATTTTGAGCAAGCAAGCCATTAAGCAACACCTCATCCCCTTTTAATAGTATTGGCTTTTCCTATGGACTCGATGTGATCTTGGATCACTAAAAAGAAAATATAGAGTCTTGAGCTTGAGCCAATATATGTCCTTAGCATTTTGAGGGGTCCACATTCCTAATCCATGCCATGCCAATCATTGAACTTTCTGAAATGATCATCTTGAAATAGCATTAGTTCAATGAGTTATATGTTGTTAGTAATTACCAAAGCCACCCAGGGATAGTTGCACTTTCACCAACAAAGCTTTTATTTCTTCGAGTCCGGCTGTTGCAGCATTCGTCCACTCAAAGTGGTCGGTGCGTCGGAGCAGGCGATACAATGGCAATGCCTTTTCTCCTAATCTGGAGATAAAGTGGCTTAAAGCTGCCACGCACTCGACTAGTTTTTGGACATGCTTGAGGTCTGTTGGTATAGCCAATTGTGACAGGGCTCGGATTTTGGTTGGGTTTGCTTCAATTCCTCTATTGGAAATGATGAACCCAAGCAGTTTTCCGGCGGGGACGCCAAAAACACACTTTTCGGATTGAGCCGTATGTCATGTGTTTGGAGGTTGTCGAATGTGAGGTGCATATCGTCCACCAATGACTCGCCGTGCTTAGTTTTGATGACTACGTCATCTACATATGCTTCAACCGTCTTGTCGATTTGCTTCTCCAGGAATGTTTGAATCATGCGTTGGTAAGTGGCGCCGGCGTTTTTGAGCTTGAAGGGCATGGTGTTGGAGCAGAAGGGCCCGTATGGGATAATGAATGCCTTTGCGGCTAGGTCGGATTCCTTCATCTTGATTTGATCGTATCCGGAGTATGCGTCGAGGAAACATAGTGAATCGTGTCCTGCGGTTGCATCAATGATCTGGTCAATACGAGGAAGGGGGAAGGGATCCTTAGGGCAGACTTTATTGAGGTCTTTGAAATCGACACACAGGCGCCAGGATTTATCCTTCTTCGGTACCATCACCAGGTTTGCTAGCCAGTCCGGATGTTTAATTTCTCTGATAAACCCGGCTTCAAGTAGCTTGGCTAGCTCCTCCCCCATAGCTTGTCGTTTGGGTTCAGAAAAGCGCCACAACGTTTGCTTGAATGGATTGTATCCCTTCAATATATTGAGACTGCGTTCGGCCAGCCTGCGTGGGATTCCTGGCATATCCGAAGGGTGCCAAGCGAAGATGTCCCAATTCTCGCGCGTCCAATGCAGCATCGACCGTAGGATCCAGCTGTGCCCCGATGGAAGCTGTCTTCTTGGGGTCCGCTGGGTGAACTTGAAATTTGACTATCTCGTCTGCTGGCTTGAAAGAAGTGGATTTAGGCCTTTTATCAAGAATTACGTCGTCTCTATCCATTGTGGAGCGCAGAGCGGTGAGCTCCTCGGCCGCCAGGGCTTCGGATAGTGCCTCGAGGGCCAAGGATGCGGTTTTGTTTTCGGCGCCGAGTGCTATGTCCGGGTCACTCGCGATAGTGATAACACCGTTGGGCCCGTGCATTTTGAGCCTCTTGTACCCGTAATGAGGTATGGCTTGAAAGCGTGTGAATGCGTTTCGCCCTAACAGGGCATGATATCCGCTGTTGAAAGGGGCCACCTGGAAGATTATCTCTTCGGACCTATAGTTCTCTGGCGTGCTGAATACCACGTCGAGTTTAATTTTCCCCGCGCATCTTGCTTCCTGACTGGGGATAATTCCTCGAAAAGTTGTATTGCTTTGCTCGATGCGACTCCTGTCCATTTGCATTTATTGAGCGTGTCTTCGTAAATGAGGTTTAGTCCGATGCCGCCGTCCATGAGCACCTTAGTGAGACGAAAGCCGTCTACAATTGGGTTTAGAACCAAAGCGGCCGGTGCTCGGACTGATCGGGCCCTTGGCTCGTCATTGGCGTTGAAGGTTATCGCCATATCGTTCCAAGGATTTATTGTGGCTACATGATTGACTTCGGCGAGGTCGCGGAGCGCCCTTTTATGCCGGTTGTTGGAAGAAAAGGTCTCGAAGACCGTAAACACGTTGAGGTCATTATCCTCGGGGGAATGCCTCGCCGGGGTAGTGTTGGTGAGAATAGCCTCACCGCTTTTGGCTACCTGCCGGAGTATCCAACATGCCCGAAGGCTATGAGTTGGTTCAGAATTTGGCGTCGTGTGTATCTGACAGGGCTTGTCGAGCCATTCTTCAAGGATAGTAAGGGCTTAGTTTTCCTTTCCGTGAAGTAATGATCAGGTGCCCCGTAAGGGTGCATCCTTTTTGCCCGGCCGGTGGTTCCCACCGAGCTGTCTGGGCTTTCCAAGCGCTTTCCATTGCGTAGTACTTATGTACTATGTGTGCCAAATCTGCAAAGTGCAGCATGCGGCGCCGATTGAGGGCATTAAGGATCCCCTCGTCCGTACAGTTGTGGCAAAAGGTTGATACTGCATCGTCGTCGCAACAATCCTTGATCTTGTTTTTAACAAGTAGGAATCTAGCCCAAAAGTGATGGACTGTTTCCTGGGATTGTTGTGTTGGGTTTCGTAGTAATTTCAAAAAATTTCCTACGCTCACGCAAGATCATGGTGATGCGTAGCAACGAGAGGGGAGAGTGTTGTCTACGTATCGAACGCAGACCGACTGCGGAAGCGCTGACACGACATAGAGGAAGTAGTCGTACGTCTTCACGATCCAACCGATCAAGCACCGAAACTACGGCACCTCCGAGTTCGAGCACACGTTCAGCTCGATGACGATCCCCGGACTCCGATCCAGCAAAGTGTCGGGGAAGAGTTCCGTCAGCACGACGGCGTGGTGACGATCTTGATGAACTACAGCAGCAGGGCTTCGCCTAAACTCCGCTTACAGTATTATCGAGGAATATGGTGGCAGGGGGCACCGCACACGGCTAAGGAATAGATCTCAATGATCAACTTGTGTATTTCTGGGGTGCCTCTGCCTCAGTATATAAAGGAGCCAAGGGGGGAGGGGGGCGCCGGCCAGGAGGAGGGCACAGGAGGAGTCCTACTCCTTCCGGGAGTAGGACTCCCCCCCCCCAATCCTATTCCAACTAGGATTCCCCAAGGGGGAAAGAAGGAGAGGGGTGGCCGGCCACCTCTCCTAGTCCTAATAGGACTAGGGGAGGGGGGGAGGCGCGCAGCCCTTATGGGCAGCCCTTTCACCTTTCCACTAAGGCCCACTAAGGCCCATATGATTCCCGGGGGGGTTCTGGTAACCTCCCGGTAACCCGGTAAAATCCCGATTTCACCCGGAACACTTCCGATATCCAAATATAGGCTTCCAATATATCAATCTTTACGTCTCGACCATTTCGAGACTCCTCGTCATGTCCGTGATCACATCCGGGACTCCGAACAACCTTCGGTACATCAAAATGCATAAACTCATAATATAACTGTCATCGTAACCTTAAGCGTGCGGACCCTACGGGTTCGAGAACAATGTAGACATGACCGAGACACGTCTCCGGTCAATAACCAATAGCGGGACCTGGATGCCCATATTGGCTCCTACATATTCTACGAAGATCTTTATCGGTCAGACCGCATAACAACATACGTTGTTCCCTTTGTCATCGGTATGTTACTTGCCCGAGATTCGATCGTCGGTATCCAATACCTAGTTCAATCTCATTATCGGCAAGTCTCTTTACTCGTTCCGTAATACATCATCTCACAACTAATATATTAGTTGTAATGCTTGCAAGGCTTATGTGATGTGTATTACCGAGAGGGCCCAGAGATACCTCTCCGACAATCGGAGTGACAAATCCTAATCTCGAAATACGCCAACCCAACATCTACCTTTGGAGACACCTGTAATGCTCCTTTATAATCACCCAGTTACGTTGTGACATTTGGTAGCACCCAAAGTGTTCCTCCGGCAAACGGGAGTTGCATAATCTCATAGTCATAGGAACATGTATAAGTCATGAAGAAAGCAATAGCAACATAATAAACGATCGGGTGCTAAGCTAATGGAATGGGTCATGTCAATCAGATCATTCAACTAATGATGTGACCTCGTTAATCAAATAACAACTCATTGTTCATGGTCAGGAAACATAACCATCTTTGATTAACGAGCTAGTCAAGTAGAGGCATACTAGTGACACTTTGTTTGTCTATGTATTCACACATGTATTATGTTTCCGGTTAATACAATTCCAGCATGAATAATAAACATTTATCATGATTATAAGGAAATAAATAATAACTTTATTATTGCCTCTAGGGCATATTTCCTTGAGTCTCCCACTTGCACTAGAGTCAATAATCTAGATCACACTGTAATGATTCTAACACCCATGGAGCCTTGGTGTTGATCATGTTTTGCTCGTGGAAGAGGCTTAGTCAACGGGTCTGCAACATTCAGATCTGTATGTATCTTGCAAATCTCTATGTCTCCCACCTGGACTAGATCCCGGATGGAGTTGAAGCATCTCTTGATGTGTTTGGTCCTTTTGTGAAATCTGGATTCCTTTGCCAAGGCAATTGCACCAGTATTGTCACAAAAGATTTTCATTGGACCCGATGCATTAGGTATGACACCTAGATCGGATATGAACTCCTTCATCCAGACTCCTTCGTTCGCTGCTTCTGAAGCAGCTATGTACTCCGCTTCACATGTAGATCCCGCTACGACGCTTTGTTTAGAACTGCACCAACTGACAGCTCCACCGTTTAATGTAAACACGTATCCGGTTTGCGATTTATAATCGTCCGGATCAGTGTCAAAGCTTGCATCAACGTAACCTTTTACGGTGAGCTCTTTGTCACCTCCATATACGAGAAACATATCCTTAGTCCTTTTCAGGTATTTCAGGATGTTCTTGACCGCTGTCCAGTGATCCACTCCTGGATTACTTTGGTACCTCCCTGCTAAACTTATAGCAAGGCACACATCAGGTCTGGTACAGAGCATTGCATACATGATAGATCCTATGGCTGATGCATAGGGAACATCTTTCATATTCTCTCTATCTTCTGCAGTGGTCGGGCATTGAGTCTTACTCAACTTCACACCTTGTAACACAGGCAAGAACCCTTTCTTTGCTTGATCCATTTTGAACTTCTTCAAAATTTTGTCAAGGTATGTGCTTTGTGAAAGTCCAATTAAGCGTCTTGATCTATCTCTATAGATCTTAATGCCTAATATGTAAGCAGCTTCACCGAGGTCTTTCATAGAAAAACTCTTATTCAAGTATCCCTTTATGCTATCCAGAAATTCTATATCCCAATCAGCAATATGTCATCCACATATAATATTAGAAATGCTACAGAGCTCCCACTCACTTTCTTGTAAATACAGGCTTCTCCAAAAGTCTGTATAAAACCAAATGCTTTGATCACACTATCAAAACGTTTATTCCAACTCCAAGAGGCTTGCACCAGTCCATAAATGGATCGCTGGAGCTTGCACACTTTGTTAGCTCCCTTTGGATCGACAAAACCTTCCGGTTGCATCATATACAACTCTTCTTCCAGAAATCCATTCAGGAATGCAGTTTTGACATCCATCTGCCAAATTTCATAATCATAAAATGCGGCAATCGCTAACATGATTCGGACGGACTTAAGCATCGCTACGAGTGAGAAGGTCTCATCGTAGTCAATCCCTTGAACTTGCCGAAAACCTTTTGCGACAAGTCGAGCTTTGTAGACAGTAACATTATCATCAGCGTCAGTCTTCTTCTTAAAGATCCATTTATTCTCAATTGCTTGCCGATCGTCGGGCAAGTCAACCAAAGTCCATACTTTGTTCTCATACATGGATCCCATCTCAGATTTCATGGCTTCAAGCCACTTTGCGAAATCTGGGCTCACCATCGCTTCTTCATAGTTCGTAGGTTCATCATGATCTAGTAGCATGACTTCCAGAACAGGATTACCGTACCACTCTGGTGCGGATCTTACTCTGGTTGATCTACGAGGTTTAGTAGTATCTTGATCTGAAGTTTCATGATCATTATCATTGGCTTCCTCACTAACTGGTGTAGGTGTCACTGAAAAAGTTTTCTGTGATGAACTACTTTCCAGTAAGGGAGCAGGTACAGTTACCTCGTCAAGTTCTACTTTCCTCCCACTCACTTCTTTCGAGAGAAACTCCTTCTCTAGAAAGGATCCATTCTTAGCAACGAATGTCTTGCCTTCGGATCTGTGATAGAAGGTGTACCCAACAGTTTCCTTTGGGTATCCTATGAAGACACATTTCTCCGATTTGGGTTCGAGCTTATCAAGTTGAAGCTTTTTCACATAAGCATCGCAGCCCCAAACTTTAAGAAACGACAACTTTGGTTTCTTGCCAAACCACAGTTCATAAGGCGTCATCTCAACGGATTTTGATGGTGCCCTATTTAACGTGAATGCAACCGTCTCTAGAGCATAACCCCAAAACGATAGCGGTAAATCAGTAAGAGACATCATAGATCGCACCATATCTAGTAAAGTACGATTACGACGTTCGGACACACCATTACGCTGTGGTGTTTCGGGTGGCGTGAGTTGCGAAACTATTCCACAGTTTTTCAAATGTACACCAAACTCGTAACTCAAATATTCTCCTCCACGATCAGATCGTAGAAACTTTATTTTCTTGTTACGATGATTTTCAACTTCACTCTGAAATTCTTTGAACTTTTCAAATGTTTTAGACTTATGTTTCATTAAGTAGATATATCCATATCTGCTTAAATCATCTGTGAAGGTGAGAAAATAACGATATCCGCCACGAGCCTCAATATTCATCGGACCACATACATCGGTATGTATGATTTCCAACAAATCTGTTGCTCTCTCCATAGTATCGGAGAATGGTGTTTTAGTCATCTTGCCCATGAGGCACGGTTCGCAAGTACCAAGTGATTCATAATCAAGTGGTTCCAAAAAGTCCATCAGTATGGAGTTTCTTCATGCGCTTTACACCGATATGACCTAAACGACAGTGCCACAAATAATTTGCACTTCCATTATCAACTCTGCATCTTTTGGCTTCAACATTATGAATATGTGTATTACTACTATCGAGATTCAATAAAAATAGACCACTCTTCAAGGGTGCATGACCATAAAAGATATTACTCATATAAATAGAACAACCATTATTCTCTGATTTAAATGAATAACCGTCTCGCATTAAACAAGATCCAGATATAATGTTCATGCTCAACGCTGGCACCAAATAACAATTATTTAGGTCTAATATTAATCCCGAAGGTAGATATAGAGGTAGCGTGCCGACCGCGATCACATCAACTTTGGAACCGTTTCCCACGTGCATCGTCACCTCGTCCTTTGCCAGTGCCCGCTTATTCCGTAGTCCCTGTTTCGAGTTGCAAATATTAGCAACAGAACCAGTATCAAATACCCAGGTGCTACTGCGAGCTCTAGTAAGGTACACATCAATAACATGTATATCACATATACCTTTGTTCACCTTGCCATCCTTCTTATCCGCCAAATACTTGGGGCAGTTCCGCTTCCAGTGACCAGTCTGCTTGCAATAGAAGCACTTAGTTTCAGGCTTAGGTCCAGACTTGGGTTTCTTCTCCTGAGCAGCAACTTGCTTGCCGTTCTTCTTGAAGTTCCCCTTCTTCTTCCCTTTGCCCTTTTTCTTGAAACTAGTGGTCTTGTTAACCATCAACACTTGATGCTCCTTCTTGATTTCTACCTCCGCAGCTTTCAGCATTGCGAAGAGCTCGGGAATAGTCTTGTTCATCCCTTGCATATTATAGTTTATCACGAAGCTCTTGTAGCTTGGTGGCAGTGATTGGAGAATTCTGTCAATGACGCAATCATCCGGAAGATTAACTCCCAATTTAATCAAGTGATTATTATACCCAGACATTTTGAGTATATGCTCACTGACAGAACTGTTCTCCTCCATCTTGCAGCTATAGAACTTATTGGAGACTTCATATCTCTCAATTTGGGCATTTGCTTGAAATATTAACTTCAACTCCTGGAACATCTCATATGCTCCATGACGTTCAAAACGTCGTTGAAGTCCCGATTCTAAGCCGTAAAGCATGGCACACTGAACTATCGAGTAGTCATCAACTTTGCTCTGCCAGACGTTCATAACATCTGGTGTTGCTCCAGCAACAGGCCTGGCACCCAGCGGTGCTTCCAGGACGTAATTCTTCTGTGCAGCAATGAGGATAATTCTCAAGTTACGGACCCAGTCCGTGTAATTGCTACCATCATCTTTCAACTTTGCTTTCTCAAGGAACGCATTAAAATTCAACGGAACAACAGCACGAGCCATCTATCTACAATCAACATAAACAAGCAAGATACTATCAGGGACTAAGTTCATGATAAATTTAAGTTCAATTAATCATATTACTAAAGAACTCCCACTTAGATAGATATCCCTCTAATCTTCTAAGTGATTACGTGATCCAAATCAACTAAACCATAACCGATCATCACGTGAGATGGAGTAGTTTTCAATGGTGAACATCGTTTATGTTGATCATATCTACTATATGATTCACGCTCGACCTTTCGGTCTCCGTGTTCCGAGGCCATATCTGCATATGCTAGGCTCGTCAAGTTTAACCTGAGTATTCTGCTTGTGCAAAAACTGGCTTGCACCCGTTGTAGATGGACGTAGAGCTTATCACACCCGATCATCACGTGGTGTCTGGGCACGACGAACTTTGGCAACGGTGCATACTCAGGGAGAACACTTCTTGATAATTTAGTGAGAGATCATCTTATAATGCTACCGTCAATCAAAGCAAGGTAAGATGCATAAAAAGATAAACATCACATGCAATCAATTTAAGTGATATGATATGGCCATCATCATCTTGTGCTTGTGATCTCCATCTCTGAAGCACCGTTGTGATCACCATCGTCACCGGCGCGACACCTTGATCTCCATCGTATCATCGTTGTCGTCTCGCCAATCTTATGCTTCCACGACTATCACTACCGTTTAGTAATAAAGTAAAGCATTACATCGCGATTGCATTGCATACAATAAAGCGACAACCATATGGCTCCTGCCAGTTGCCGATAACTCGGTTACAAAACATGATCATCTCATACAATAAAATTCAGCATCATGCCTTGACCATATCACATCACAACATGCCCTGCAAAACAAGTTAGACGTCCTCTACTTTGTTGTTGCAAGTTTTACGTGGCTGCTACGGGCTTAAGTAAGAACCAATCTCACCTACGCATCAAAACCACAATGATAGTTTGTCAAATAGACTCCGTTTTAACCTTCGCAAGGACCGGGCGTAGCCATACTTGGTTCAACTAAAGTTGGAGAGACAGTCGCCCGCAAGCCATCTATGTGCAAAGCACGTCGAGGGAACCGGTCTCGCGTAAGCGTACGCGTAAGGTTGGTCCGGGTCGTCTCGTCCAACAATACCGCCGAACCAAAGTATGACATGCTGGTAGGCAGTATGACTTGTATCGTCCACAACTCACTTGTGTTCTACTCGTGCAAATAACATCAACACATAAAACCTAGGCTCGGATGCCACTGTTGGGTTTCGTAGTAATTTCAAAATTTTTCCTACGCTCACGCAAGATCATGGTGATGCATAGCAACGAGAGGGGAGAGTGTTGTCTACATACCCAACGCAGACCGACTGGGGAAGCGCTGACACGACGTAGAGGAAGTAGTCGTACGTCTTCACGATCCAACCGATCAAGCACCGAAACTACGACACCTCTGAGTTCGAGCACACGTTCAGCTCGATGACGATCCCCGGACTCCGATCCAGCAAAGTGTCGGGGAAGAGTTCCGTCAGCACGACGGCGTGGTGACGATCTTGATGAATTACAGCAGCAGGGCTTCGCCTAAACTCCGCTTACAGTATTATCGAGGAATATGGTGGCAGGGGGCACCGCACACGGCTAAGGAATATATCTCAATGATCAACTTGTGTGTTTCTGGGGTGCCTCTGCCTCAGTATATAAAGGAGCCAAGGGGGGAGGGGGGCGCCGGCCAGGAGGAGGGCGCAGGAGGAGTCCTACTCCTTCCGGGAGTAGGACTCCCCCCAATCCTATTCCAACTAGGATTCCCCAAGGGGGAAAGAAGGAGAGGGGTGGCCGGCCACCTCTCCTAGTCCTAATAGGACTAGGGGAGGGGGGAGGCGCGCAGGCCTTATGGGCAGTCCTTTCACCTTTCCACTAAGGCCCACTAAGGCCCATATGATTCCCGGGGGGTTCCGGTAACCTCCCGGTAACCCGGTAAAATCCCGATTTCACCCGGAACACTTCCGATATCCAAATATAGGCTTCCAATATATCAATCTTTACGTCTCGACCATTTCGAGACTCCTCGTCATGTCCGTGATCACATCCGGGACTCCGAACAACCTTCAGTACATCAAAATGCATAAACTCATAATATAACTGTCATCGTAACCTTATTGCGGACCCTACGGGTTCGAGAACAATGTAGACATGACCGAGACACGTCTCCGGTCAATAACCAATAGCGGGACCTGGATGCCCATATTGGCTCCTACATATTCTACGAAGATCTTTATCGGTCAGACCGCATAACAACATACGTTGTTCCCTTTGTCATCGGTATGTTACTTGCCCGAGATTCGATCGTCGGTATCCAACACCTAGTTCAATCTCATTACCGGCAAGTCTCTTTACTCGTTCCGTAATACATCATCTCACAACTAACATATTAGTTGTAATGCTTGCAAGGCTTATGTGATGTGTATTACCGAGAGGGCCCAGAGATACCTCTCCGACAATCGGAGTGACAAATCCTAATCTCGAAATACGCCAACCCAACATCTACCTTTGGAGACACCTGTAATGCTCCTTTATAATCACCCAGTTACGTTGTGACGTTTGGTAGCACCCAAAGTGTTCCTCCGGCAAACGGGAGTTGCATATCTCATAGTCATAGGAACATGTATAAGTCATGAAGAAAGCAATAGCAACATACTAAACGATCGGGTGCTAAGCTAATGGAATGGGTCATGTCAATCAGATCATTCAACTAATGATGTGACCTCGTTAATCAAATAACAACTCATTGTTCATGGTCAGGAAACATAACCATCTTTGATTAACGAGCTAGTCAAGTAGAGGCATACTAGTGACACTTTGTTTGTCTATGTATTCACACATGTATTCTGTTTCCGGTTAATACAATTCCAGCATGAATAATAAACATTTATCACGATTATAAGGAAAAAAATAATAACTTTATTATTGCCTCTAGGGCATATTTCCTTCATGTTGTCGTATATACATTAAATCGCATATGTCCAGGGGACCGGAATTGCTTGGAGAGTATTGATTGTGGTGGGTGGGTGGTCTTAAATCCGAACCCTGACCCATTGTGGAATCCGGATTTTGAAAATTTTCTGAGATCGTTGGCCCAGGATCCGGAGTGTCCTGGGGTTTTTTAGACTCGACACCTAATTCTATGTTCGGAGGACAGATGATCTCATCTTGACGATGAGTGTCTGGCTCGTAGGGCTCGAAGATCCGGACATAGTTTGTTTTCAACATAGGAGGAGTAGTATCCTCAAGTTGTTCTTCCACGACAGTCACTAGGTGGGTGACAGGTGGAGACCTGATTTCCTTCTGATCGGGTTTAAGCCCAATCAGATCGTAATCTATTGCGACCCCTAGGGCGGCGATGCGATCTAGCAGTTCGTTTAAAGACGAGACATCCGCCGGATCCATCTTATCAACACTTTCACGGTTGATGTGGAGGTGATTTTTGGCAATCCGAGGGACCGTCTTGGGCTTAATGGTCGGGTGGGCGCTTATGGAGAAATTGCCAATCTGGAGGATCTGCCCGGGAACTAGGGCCCTTCCAGAGGTGATTTTGTCACTGACGACGAGGCAAGCCATCGATCCTTCCGTCGACAACACAGAGGAACTCTCAATGAAAGCACCAATGTTGGTGTCAAAACCGGCAGATCTCGGGTAGGGGGTTCCGAACTGTGCATCTTAGGATCGAAGGTAACAGGAGACAGGGGCACGATGTTCACCCAGGTTCGGGCCCTCTTAATGGAGGTAATACCCTACTTCCTATTTGATTGACTTTGATGAGTATAGGGGTTACAAGAGTTGATCTACCTCGAGATCGTAATGGCTAAACCCTAGATGTCTAGGGTGATTGATTATGATTGCCTCTACAAACTAAACCCTCCGGTTTATATAGACACCAGAGGGGGCTAGGGTTGTACAAGGTCGGTTTACAGGGAAAGGAAACTGTACACCCAAACGTCAAGCTTGCCATCCACGCAAAGGAGAGTCCCATCCGGACACGAGGAAAGATCTTCGATCTCATATCTTCACGACCCATCAGTCTGGCCCACATCACATAGTCCAGACGCCCGAGGACCCCCTAGTCTAGGACTCCCTCAATGGGAACAACCGACCATGAAGGGAGAACCACCATTGAATATCAGCTCAAACATCCGAATGAACAATATTCTATTCAAGTGGTGTTCTCAGGGTTTTGCTGATTTTCTTCACCGGCCTGCGAGCCTCTTCTAAGGTCGTTTTACCTCTGTAATAGATGCAGACTAGGCGTCTTGGCTTGATTATTATGGTTTTCCCTTTGGTAAGGACAAACCTTTAGTCTCTTTGCAGCTCTCATTAGTTTGCCTATGCGCAAAATGCCGATTCTGCTCTCTCGGAGTTGGAGTTTCTATAATAACTTGGTACTCCAGTCGTGTGGTTTCTTTCTATATGAAATGGAGCCGGGAACCCCTTTTCATCGGAAAAAAACATACTAGTATTATCTCCCTGTTCACCCCCCGCACCCCAAGCATTTTGATCGGGACGGTACCGGTACGGGAGTCCGCCAATTTCCGGCGCGCGGGAAAATTTCCCGCACTCGCGCTCGAGCCTCGCCCGCTATAAGAAAGAATCGCACCACCACGGTCTCCTGCTCCACTTCCCCCACTTCCGCCGCCTCCCACCGAATGGGCCGCAAGAGGAGGGCTAGGGTTTCCTGCGACAGCGACGGCGACGACGTCGAGATGAACGGCGATGAGCCCGCCCCCGCCGCCGCGGAGAGCAAGAGCCTCTACGAGGTAATACCACCATCCAGACCCTAGGGCTTCGGATTCCACCGCTAGCGTTTGATCGAATCGTGCGCGGATGTTTAGGATTCGTGGATGAGCAGTAAGGGCGGGCGTCGTATGTACGCTTGTCTGATGTCGCTGCTCAGGGCTATCCGTTGTTAAGTCAGGTGCTCCCGTAGGAATTTCTCGTGGATCTCCATGCTAATCACTCAGGTGTTAGTAGTATTTGGGTATTGTGATTAAACATGCGCACACAGGAGATTAGCCCCGAGATATGGAGTCCTATGACCTAGTTACCTGCTTGTATAAACCTGGACACATATTTTCCCCCGCTGTCATGACATTTTTTCACACAAAACAGTAGCCTAGTGAACCGCAGTCAATTCATATCAAAACCGGACACATGCCCATTTCGGATCCAAAATATGCCGGGGTTAAAGGATCACATGCCGCACATATTGGTTAGTAAGTGTGCTAAAGGGCTTTTATCCTTGCCCTGTTTCTGGGGTCAAGCAGTTATGTGGCTGGATGTGAAAGGGAGATGTTTGCTTGGGATTTTGGAGTTAGGATCTGCTGGGCTGCTATATATACGTCGATCCAGGAACATACCATTGTTCAGCTAAAGGTGTCAATTGTCCTGTAAGTCATATGTTAGCAAATAGGAACATTTTTATTCACTTTATGGATCAGAATTCAGTCCTCACTTCCATGAGTTATATAAAGTTTCTGGTTCATGTCCAGTTAAACCAAGATATAATTTTTTGTTACAAGAACAAAAGCTGCACCGTGCTTGCATTCATGGTTTCTTCTCAAACATCATCACTAGTTTTTTTTTGTTTCTGCAAAGTTGCAGTCAGTTGGTGGATACAACTTGATTGCACTTACTATGGTAGAAAACCCATGTTTAAATAAACATGCAGAGAGCTGCAAGGGTACATGGCAGCGACCTCAAATTGGATTAAGTCTGAATTTCTACAGGAGTACTTTAATAAACAATTGTTATGCTGATATGCTCCACTTAGTATGACAGACATCTCATTTAATATGCTTGTTTTTCCTTCTTTCTGCAGATATTAGGGGTTGAGAGCACAGCTTCACAACAGGAGATAAAAAAGGCATATCACAAGTTGGCCTTGCGTCTTCACCCAGATAAGAATCCTGGAGATGAGGTAGGATTTCAACCCTGAACCTTTGTTGTAGTAAATACGTACCATGTATCTGAATTGAAATGCTATGTGTTGTCAGGAAGCCAACGAAAAATTTCAGCAGCTGCAGAAGGTGATATCTATTCTTGGAGACCAGGAGAAAAGGGCATTGTATGATGAGACTGGAATTACTGATGATGATGTGAGCACCTAATCCTAGCAATTTGGTTTCCACCTTTTAAGTTTCTGTGTTATATTCTTGAATCTTTTCCCTTGTGTTAGGCACTGGTTGGAGAAGCTGCAGACAATCTCCAAGCGTACTTCAGAACAGTGTACAGAAAGGTATGTGTTTGCTCCATGCCAGTGAGAACCTTACGTTGCCCATTTGCTTATACAATGCATGATGAACTTGCTTTGTCTAAATTATTCTCAGGTCACAGAGGCTGACATTGAAGAATTTGAAGCTAAGTACAGAGGGTCAGACTCTGAGAAAAAGGATTTAAAGGAACTGTACACAAAATTTAAGGGCAACATGAACAGGTGATTGATGCTGGATTAAATGTTTGCTCCAAAGCTTGATAAACTGCAACTGAACAACTGTGTTTCATTTCCTTTTTTCTAACTCTCTGCCTTTTTGTGCAGACTTTTCTGCTCTATGATTTGCTCAGATGCCAAGCTTGATTCTCACCGCTTCAAAGATATAATTGATCAGGCAATTGCTGAAGGTAAATAATCATATACTGTTGCCACTATGATTTTTCCATATATAATTGATTTCTTGTCCCATTTTCTTCTACAATCTACAACGAGGTGCTAGTAAAGTGCTTGATTTTACATGTTTGACTCAACCGGCTCCTCAAAACCTCTGTATGCGCAATTATCTTACCGTCTCCTTTCTTTGTAGGCGAGCTGAAGTCCACCAAAGTGTATGCGAAGTGGGCTAAAAAGATTTCTGAGATAGAACCACCCACAAACCCATTGGAGAGGAGAGTGAAGTAAGTTCCCTACTAGCATTTATCCATCCCTTGAAACACTTCATTCCAGTTTGATCCTCTCAAGATACTAGTCGCTATCACCTGCTTATGTTAAGTCTGCACTGTTTTGTCTCCTGAAACTGCCATAGGAAAAAGAAGAGCCAGGAGAGCGACCTCATCCTGGCGATCTCGCAGCGCAGGGAACAGAGGAAGGAGCGGTTTGACTCTGTTCTGTCATCTATAATGTCCAAGTGTGACGACAACAAGGCGGGCAGCTCAGAGCCCACGGAGGAGGAGTTTGAGCGCGCTCGGCAGAGGCTTGAGAAGAAGCGCACCAAGGGGCGCAAATGATATGAATCTTGACATGCATGCGCAAATGATATGAATCTTGACATGCATGCAGGCCCTTCGAGAAAAAAATGGGTGTTGAGTGGACTGGAGTGGAGGGGTTGTGTCGCAACTCTAGTGTCGCTTTGTTTTATGAGTGGGCGTGTGTAAGTAACTGAATGCAAGTGTGGTGTGGTTTTAGATGTGAACAACTGTGGAAGTGTCCTGTCCCGTGAATGAAATGAAATCCTCGGCATGCCGGCATGGCCAGGTGATAGTCTGTTTAATTCGCGTATGATCAAAGTGGTTTTGATGCCTGCCGAAGGGAGGTGTGAGACGACAGGTTGTGGGTATGAATTATTACTATTCAACTGATCAAACTCATTGATACGCGGATTTTTAATCAAGCTGGTACTACTATTTTCTTCCTCAAGGGCAAGGGAATCGTTTGGTAATCCAATTCAATTGATCAAACTCATACCATGGGTTGATTAATCATCATATTAGATAGTTGGATGTTGATTAATCAAGCTGGTATTATGTGCCTAGTATCTAATTTATCTTAGATAGTTCGATGTTGATGTAGTGTAATGTAGTTGGTAATGGACTGTTTATTATGCTATGTATGGTGTTAATTTGGTAATGTTGTTTAATTATGCAATGAAGTAGTTAAATTTGCGTTTGAAATGATTCTTTATCAAGAAAGTGTGTTTGATTTTTTCTGGATATCAAGTCCTTTTTTTTGACAAAACGCTGACGGAGCAAATTTTCATTTCAATAAGTGAGAGGAGTTTTACAGAGGACTAGAGTATAGTAACAACATCTGCAGCGCCGCAAACAGCAGCAGCAGATATGGTCTATCCATTACAGCGCCGCAAACATTTACAGCGCTGCAAACAACCATTGACAAGGACCATGGAGGACGTCGTGGACAGCCTAGGATTAAGTTTTGGATGACGCGCTAGACGAAGAACACGTTCAATTCAGAATTAAAGGATGAGTAATGACAGAGAATTAAGTTACTATCAATGATCCATAGTACTTAGTGTTGATTTAGCATAAAGTTGTACTAAATCAACGATATTGATATGGATCGGGTGAGTACAAGGGATGGGCTAGTGATGCTCTTATATCGTGGTACTCGAACGTTCTTCACAGGTACTAGTGGCACCCGATCGCACTTGATTGAACTGTTACTGGGCACTGCTATTTCTGCTTGATTTTCTTCCTCCTGTCACAAGCTACTAAACAATATACTTCCACATTCTATGTCACATGAGATCAAAACGTGGAGGGGCAATCGTTTGATAATTGAATTCAATTAATCAAACTCATATTCCACGGGCCGATTAATCATCACCGTTCCATTTTTCGTCCTTGCTCCTCCATGGCTTCGTCCTCGGTACCTGAACACGCATAACACATCCATTTGAGGTAGCAGTCATGTCTCGCATATGGACTTAGGGCGCGTGCACGAGCTGTTGTCGTAGGTTCACCCGATAGTTGGGGAGTTGTGCAGTATCCACGGGATGACCGTAGGTCGTTTGATAATCAATCAAAACTGATTAAATTAATCAAACTCATATTCCGCGGGCCGATTAACCATCACCGTTCCATTTTTCCAAGCACACAAACGAAGGCAATGCCCTCCGCCGCACGCTCCCGCCGCGCGCTAATGGCCACCCGCACGGAAGCCGGGCACCCTAATTTGGGCAGGGCGGCAACCGACGGCCAGGCGAGGCCCTCTCATGGCCGCTCGCGCGCCCTACAAAACGCGGCGCCGCGCCACCCCACCCTCTCCCAGGCCTTGCAGAGAGCGACCGAGCCGCCCTCCCCCCACCGCCCCGCTCCCACCACCGGAATAAACCGCGCCTCGCCGGCCGACCTCTCCTCCTCGACCGCCTAGCCGCTTGCTGTTTGTTTCTTTTGCGCAGGCCCCGTGCAACCGTCCCGTACCCGCGAGGAGAGGGAGGCAGAAGCCATGGAGATGAAGAAGATCGCCTGCGCCGTGCTGATCGCCCTGGTGGCCTCCGCCTCCCTGGTCGCGGCGACCGCCCCGGCCACCGAGGCGCCGGCCGAGTCCCCCGGCGCGGCCGCCGGCGCCACCGCCGGAGCGGCCGGAGCGACCGCCCCGGCCACCAGCGGCGCCTTCGCCGGCGCGCCCGGCGCCGCCGCGCTCCTCGTCTCCCTCGTCGCCTACTACCTGCACTGAGACGGGCCGGAGCTCGCGCTCCCACGTTCCCACGCGGCGCCACGCAGACGCGTCGGTTGATTCAATTTAATTTAATTCCAATTCACCGATCAACTAATGACCACTCTATGATGATTACACCACACATTATCTATCGGTACTATGTAACTGCGCTTGTAATTCTTCTTTTCGGCCCGTTTGGTAAACTCAACCCAATCCGCGTCTGTAACCCGTGGCTAATGGCGCCGTGTTATCATTTCATTCGAACAATTGAATGATATTTGCTGTGATTCTATTCTATTCTACCTGTTCGTGTTGCCTCCGTCTATTCTTTCCTTTTTTCTTTTGATGATGACATCGGGTTCTTGATTAGCCTGTGGCAGTGGTGACGGTTGCCAACGGGCTTGTTTTGGTTGGAATCTTTGAGAAGATTATCGTTTTCGGAATCTATAGTCTTTGAGAAGATATATAAATTGATTGCCGTCAAGAGCAGGAAAAAAAGAATTCGACAAAACTGGTCGGGGGAGAAGGTGCAGTGAGCACCATGATTCATGCCGCACAGACCAGTAGTGCCACGATTTTCACGATTTCAATATGCCTTTTATTTATTTCAAATATATACTACAGTACAAATAGATTGAAATGCCACAAAGGCAGTTGAGCAGTTCGTGATTAGCATTTAGCAGTTCCCCTATTCCTCCCTCCCACCCATCCCCATCCTCCCTGATGATCCCTCCGCTCCACTAGTCGTATCTCCGCTCTCCTCCCACCCTCCCCTCTCCCCGCGCACCCGCTCCTCGGCCGGCGGCCCCTCAAACCCTAGCCCCGAGCGCGAGCGCGGCGGAGATGGAGCAGCACGTGCTGGTGGCGCTCGCCCTCTCTTTCGTCGGCGGCCTCAGCACCTCCCTCGGTACGCGCCATCCCGCCACGGATTCTCTCCCCCCGAGCACCAACTCGGCTGCTTGCCTGCTCGACCGCCACCGTGCCGCCTGACTTGAGGATTTTCAGTGTTTGCGCGGCCTTTTCGGGGATAATTCCAGCATCTTCTTGTTCGGTCGTGTTACAGAATTATTAGAAAAGGACCCAGTGCCTTGCTATTTGCAAAGCGACGGAGTTTTTTGCCGTGTTACATGAACCCAAGCAGGACAACTAGTCATCAATCGCCGCGGCCCAACATTCATCAGAATGCATAGATAGATGAAGCTAGTAGTCCAGGGGCCTGTCAGACTGATTTACAGAGCGCCAAAGCCAGTTCCACACTGAGGCTATTATGGCTTTCCTATCGTTTTTACGACGCTCAGATACAGGTAGTAACGGCAAACCTTGCTTGTTGGCCTAACACGGTTGCCCATTGCGCCTCCACGTCCTAGTTAGCAGTTTCTCATGCTTCTACTTGATATCCTGCGAGGATTCCTTGTGACCGCTTAAGCTGAGCCCGAGATTTGTGTCTTCAGGTGCGCTGCTTGTGATCGTCAACCCTTCCCCTGACCTCAAGAGGCTCGGCCTCCTCCAGGTCATCAACTGTCTTCTCATAAGTTATTGATTATCTGTCGTTTAGGTGAGTAGTGAACTAGTGATGGTTGTCTGATTGTTCGTGCTCTATGTATTGCTCATGCTGCATGCAGGGTTTTGCTGCTGGACTTATGTTGAGCATCTCGTTTCTAGACTTGGCACACAACGCACTCAACTCCATTGGCTTCTTGAAGGCCAATCTATGGGTCGGTTGGATCTTTCTTGCAGTTCTAGAATCTGTTTCATGAAATGAAATTTCAGTCTATCTCAGATAACACATTGCGGTATTTTGCAGTTTTTTGCAGGAGTTCTTTTCTTTGGGTTCGTTGTCAAGTTTATTCCAGAGCCAACCTTTGTGCCAACAACTGATGCAAGCAAGAAAAAGGTTGGAATGAACAATCCTCGGGGATGTTTCCAGCATCATTCATATCAAATCTGTTTTCTAACCAAAATAAGTTGGCTGAATAGAAGTTGGTTTTCTTTTGTGGAAAGCAGACTGATGATGACGGGTCGGGCAAAGATATGATGAAAAAACATCGCCGCCAAGTCTTATTCAGTGGCATCATTACTGCTGTTGGTAAGTTACTGCCTCTGTTTTTATATACTCAGCATATTTGCTTTGACTGAAGTCAAACATTCATCACAATCATTTGACTTTGTACTTATTCTGAGCTGCAGGAATTAGCTTGCACAATTTTCCCGAGGGAATGGCGGTATTTCTTGGATCCGTGAAGGTAATGCCGTCGTGCATTCATCTCAGTGTAGTGGCATCATTGATTTGCTGAGAGGACGTTCTGCACCTCGCATTTTGTTACAGTAGAAAAATTACTGGAGCATAGCTTGGTTGTTTTGGTTTTCAAAGAGTTCATGCACCTTATTATTATTATTTATAGCTTGCACTAATTATATTCGGTTATAACGAAAATGCAGGGTCTTCGCGTGGGAGTTAACTTGGCTATTGCTATTGCTTTACATAACATACCCGAGGTATATAAATCAACCTATCAGCCTTTCTGGTTAAGTAGCCTAAGAATTCTTATCTGCAGTTATATATTGCATCATTGGCAGTTTGGCACTTAGGATAGCCCTTGGGGTGCTCTTTGTAAGAAGATTCAACTGCCATAAAAAAATTGTTTGTTATACTGCACCAGGTAGTCAATATATAGGTTTGATATATGAAAGCTCAATCTCATGGCAAACTAATTCATGACAAGACAAGAGGGCCATGATGAATCTTAACTCATTTGCAGTGCTTGTTTTGCCATGAAGTTTTGAGTATTCTGATATTTGCTAGGTCTCCGCACTATCCAACTTCTATATTTTCCTTTTGATCTGTGTAGTTCAGTTTGATGCTTAGTGACCATACTAGAATTAGTTGGCATCAAACACATTATTATGTACAAGGGAGAGTTTGCAAATTGTGTTAGCAGGATCTATCACGGAAAATTAAATAATTCCATTTTATGGAGAGACATTCAAAAGAAGCTATAGTTCTACAAAATCGTACCCCCTCTTTCCCAAAATAAGTGTCGCTGATTTAGTACAAAGTTGTACTAAATGAGTTACACTTATTTTGGGACGGAGGGAGTATATCCGAGACTACTGACAGACTGACATGTTGCCAATTTTCTTTTTGATCTACTATCCTAACTAGTTGACACTTTTTACCTTCTCAGGGGGTTGCTGTAGCTCTGCCACTCTATTTTGCTACCAAAAGGTACCTGTTTTCCCCATGTAGAGATGAATAATTAGTGAAGTTTGTAGTTCACACCATCTTTCAAAACGAGTCTTGAGTCCACTAGCGCAAATGCTACGAATTCTTGGTTTTCTGCAGCCAAATGTTATAAGTTGGTTACACAAATATAAGTCATGCTTGTTATGCATTATTATTAAATGACATACAATCTTAGAACTTCTCAAATGTGGTGAGCCACTCTGATCTCGGCTATGTGAGCTTTATCTGTTCCTCCAGTCTTAAAGGGTGATTGGATTCCAAAGTACCTACAAGTAGGGATGAAAATGGAGTGGAAACTTTCCGTTTTTCCCGAGGAAAAATGGAAATGGAGAGGAAATATGAAAACGGAAACGGAAATTTACAAAACGGAAGTGGAAATGGAATTTTTTATGCGGAAACGGAAACAAAAATGGAACGGTGTTTTCCGGTGGAACATGCATGGAAACGGAACTTTTCGTTTCCGTGGATATGGAATTTCTGTTTTTACTATAGACCTATAGCTGCTTTGTAGCCCAACCACCAAAGAGAACACAATGACACAATTAGTAGAATGGATCTGAGGCCCAACTTCTACTACCACACATGTACTCAGCTTGACCCTATACGCAATTGTCCGGTACTACTACAATACTACGCTAAGTTGCTAACATAATGATATTATTTTGTAGCCATGTTAACAACTCATTAAATTTGTTTGTTTTTGTGTGTATTTCTCTATGATTCAAGGGGTTTTTAAGTTCCGATCAATGCCTATTTCTGTCTCCGTATCCGCTTTGTATTCGCTCCGTATCCGTTTCTGGTAGTATATGTTTCCGTATTCATTTCCGGGGCTCCGTATGCGTTTCTGGTAGTATATGTTTCCGTATTCATTTCCGGGGTTTCTGTATTCGTTTCCGCTTCTGCAAAAAAATGTGAAAACAAATATGATAGCACTCAGTTCCGTCCCTTTCCGCTCCGTTTTCATCCCTACCTACAAAGCATGACCATGTTTGAAATCATTGTACTTTAGAACGAAGGGAAATTAGAATTTCCCTTTATAGCTCAATATTTCCTTTTATTCCTATTGTCATTATTGGACTTACTTTTTTGCAGCTGATAATGTTTCTCTGTGTTTCCTTCTTTCTTGCATATCAAAGCAAATGGCAAGCATTTAAATATGCAACACTCTCTGGTTTGGCTGAGCCACTAGGGGTATTTTTTGTAGGTATGCTATTTTTGTGAGCCTTTCTGTAAGTTTATTCTTTAATAACCTATCGACCACTGATGCCAAATGTGATTACTGCAGCTGTCTTGTTTCCGAGCAACTTAAATCCTGAAATTCTTGAAGGCCTACTTGCATCAGGTTAGTCTGTTAGTAGAGCTAAACCGTGATATTTCATGCTTAGTACTTTGTTGACTTCCCATTTGTCTTTACGCAGTTGGTGGTGTTATGGCTTTCCTCACTTTGCATGAGTTGTTACCTCTAGCATTTGACTATGCTGGTCAGAAGCAAGCTGTCAAAGCAGTCTTTGTTGGCATGGCCGTCATGTCTGCGAGGTTTGTTGATGTTTCTGCACAAAGGACTTGTCTGTATAGTTCTGAAGCACTTCTACTCTGTGATTTGAGAAAAAACGACTAATATCCATGTTAGAGGGTGGTAATTGAGTTCTTGTATTCTACTCCCTCTGTTCCGAATTACTCGTCGCAGAAATGGATGTATCTAGATGTATTTTAGTTCTAGATACATCCATTTCTGCGACGAGTAATTTAGAACGGAGGGAGTAGGTGACAGTATCGTACTCCCTCCGTTCCAAAATAGATGACTCAACTTTGTACTAATAGTACAAAGTTGAGTCATCTATTTTGGAACGGAGGGAGTAGGAGATTGACATCATATGTTGTTGGCAGTGAGTGCATCGTAGAGAAAATGAGTAATGACTTATGTTCTATCATCTATAGGGTGAATTTATGGCATGAAGGTTGCATTAGTATAATAATATGTTTGCAGCAGTGTTTGACAATAGGCTTAAACATACTGGTCCCTTCACCCAAACAAAAATATTGACCTGAGTAAATTCGGTCGGCAGCCATATGCATTAATGTGATCATCAATAGTAACCTGTCATACGCATTCACAGTACAAATGCATAACCTACATTCCTTCACACTTCCATGTACTCCCTCCATAAAGAAATATAAGAGCGTTTAGATCACTATGTACTCCCTCTGTTCGGAATTACTTGTCGCAGAAATGGATGTATCTAGATGTATTTTAGTTCTAGATACATCCATTTCCGAGACAAGTAATTCCGAACGGAGGGAGTACATGCTAATTTTGACGCAAAATTGCTGTTCATTATTACGGTTATTATACATGGCCCCATGCCTTGAAAGCAGAGGACATTTTTATATTTTTGAAAAATAAGCAGCACACATTATTCTTTTCTCTACATGCCTAATTCGCGATTCCACATTGGCAGCTTGTATTTCCTGGAGATCAGCCTACCCAAGGAGATCAGCTTGTAACATATGACCGCACCGCTGCAACTATACCAGCTGTTCATAGTGTCCTCTGAAGCCTGAGAACTTCGCCATACATCAACCGTTTCTTGCGATCTGCAAGGCAAGGGGCGTGGGGTTTGGAAGGTTCGTTGCTCAGAAGCAAGAATTATGGCCAGAACGTTGCATTGGCCACGTGTAGCATACACTATTACTCCTGGTCATTGTGTCTGACAGTTTTACTAGGAAAAAACAGCAGTGTGGCGACCCGTATGTGGTGGCTGGACATCCCTCACTTTGTTGTTTCAGAAAACCATATGTGGTGACGGGTATCTGAATACAACCATCGGGCTTGTTGTCCAGTAACAGGATGCAACTAGAACAGATTTGCGGTTCTTTTGTCAATTTGACACGTTAAAAACCTGCCCACAATCATGGCCTGCAGGCTGTAATTGCCCTGTTAACCCTTGATTCTGTTCCAAGTTTATACATCTTCAATTTCTTTTGCTCTTGGCATGGAGTATTTTTTTTAAAAATCTTGCTTTGGGTTATTGTTTCCAAACAGCCTGTTGCAACTTTGGTGCTAGAATTTCTAGACTGGGTCTACTTAGATTATGATTTCATCCAAAGGTAGGGGCAAAAATTATGAACCGTAGGTGAAGAATCAATCACCTTCACCAAGTTCTCTCTCCTGCCATGACTGTTTTGCTGTCGTTCACAATACCCCCGATTGAATTGCAAGATGTTGCGCATGAGTATCGTAGTTAGTTACAATTCATAACACGACAAAGTTCGTAGCAGATTATCATTACAAACTTGGAGACGAGGTAAGTCCTAGCTGAACATGGTGACATTCCCAGGAATATAGGTTGGCCAAATTGTTCAAAGTTTCAAACCACCTCGCAAGGATGGGTACCTGGAGGCACTGCATCACATGCAGACTTGGCTTGCTGGATTGAGGCAAGTGTGTGCACATTACTTACACAGGTCGTCAATTTTGATTTCTTAGCTCAAATTTCATATCAACAAAACGCCGCAGTTTGTCAGCTGGAGAGCTTTCTCTGGTTGCGGCTTCCAGCAAAGTTTACAAGATTGAAGCAAAGAACTGTATATGTTCAGGCAATCTGGGCTACACAAAATTTGCTTTGCGGAAACTTGTATCGACATCGCAAAGACAATGGCACTATCCCTACCAGTGCAAGTAAATCAGATTAAGGCTGACAGAGATCAAACAACAGCCACCTCGATAATTTAATTTCTGTGCCCAACACCAAAGTGAAATCGTCTTGCTTGTTTGTCATTGAAAGCGTATTCAAGTCTCAAAGGTCCCAGTGGGGAGTCCACACGGATACCAACACCATACCCGTAGCCGCTTCCTGGCTTCCCACGGGCCCCTGCTGGGTCACCTAAAAGACAAAACGACGATAGATTGCGCAAGTGAGAAGAGGTTTTTGTGAGAAGAAGAGCTAATACATAAAATCTGCTCTTCGAAATCTGGAGGTGGAGCCCTGTCAGGCCTGTTCCAGCAGCAGCAAAATCTTCTAACTAGAATAAGGGTTAAAAGCAATAATTTTCTTCATTCTGAATCTAACGTGGCTTCGAGAATTTGAGTACAAGTACAGAACTAGCCTGCTTTAGAGACCACAGACCTGGACTAAATTATACTATCACAGCAAAATGTGAGTACAACATGACTTACCAGGAACCGTTGGACCAGAGCCAAGATCACTACCATAGTCACCAAAGACAACACCTTCCAAGGGACCAAACTACATGGAAATGACAACTGTGAGTAATCAAAGCAGGCTGATTTTTTCTTTAATGCAAATCATACGGCAAGCATGACATGCATCAGAGTATCACAAGAACTAATCAAATGCATTTGATTTCATTTTTCTTTAATGCAAATGCATTTGATTTCATTGCAGGTAGCAATCATGAAAAGTCCACGATTAAAGTACTAATTTTCCAGCCATGAAATCATGTATGACAAGTAACAAATCATTGGATCGTTGACACAAGTATAGAAATAATTCCAAATTGGTAGTCATTGAAACAAATATAAGATAGCGAAAACCATGATAGTGTTAGCATAAATCAGGTGACGGAGAACTGAAGTAACAGGCACCATGCATGCACACGTACCTGGTCGCACGCGTGCATGATGCAGTTAATAGGTGTCCAGCACGGATTTGGAGATGTTACACTGAACTTCATGTGTAGTTTTTTGTTGTTGTCTCAAACAAAATAATCGATTTACTGTTACATTCTTAAATACGAGCAAATAAGACTTCATCTTAAAATTGCAAACTAATTCAAATACTACACTTATAGTTTCTTCTTGATATGCGTTTATTGATGTTGCCGACTGTTTTTTATAAGAATTTCTTCTTGATATGTGTGTATCGATGTTGCTGACTGGTTTTTATGAGAATAGCATATGGTTGTGTGCATTTTATCTAGAGGTGTTTCATGTAAATGTTAAGTTTAGACAAATAACTTAATATTGCCAAAAGAGAGGCAAGGCTTACCAAGCGGCAAGAGACTTCACCACTACCAACTGCATATGAGCGGCCAGAACCAACAGCACCTTCTTCATATCCTCTTACACTGTTTGTCCCACCAATTGCAAATGCTTCATGAGGCGAAAAGTTCCCCTCCACATGACCTCCAGAAGCACTGGATCATAGTATAAAATGATGTATCAGGTAACATAACAACAAAATGTAAGTCCACTGTGTGGAAACGTCCAGGTTAAACTGATGTTTTCACTCTTGTCCATCAACGGCACGGCATGCACTAAAACATACCTTAGAAGAAGTCGGGCAGGACCAATTTCATAGCTCTGTCTCAAACGGGCTGTCACTCTGTTGAAACTAAGCCACTCCGGAAGAATGGGCAGACCTTGCTCGACGTTGAAAACAAACTGGAAGTAGTAACAACAGTAGGATATAAGAAACTGTCACGGCAAGATTAGAAAATAGTAAAATGCAGAGGATAAAAACTAACCATTGTAGAGCTATGGTCTCCAGAGTCTGTGTAGACACTTTCAAGCTTAGCAAGTAACGTGTCATCATAAGGATTGCCGCTGCATTTTCATGACAGGACCATCACATTTCTAATAGTAACTTAATCTGACAACTGTATTCGTGGTGTACACTGTTATGTATATACTTGTGGTACAAACTAAAGTTGAATGAGAAATCAGGATTTGAGACCTTGCAGTTAATTGGCTGTTATAGAAATCTCTGATCATAGGGTTGCCTTTGTCATCACGAGCACCAGCATGCTGCATAGAAAGTGTCAACAGAACACAATTAGGCTATTTTTATGGAGAGGTAAGCAAAGGAAACAGTAATGCATATTTATACGGTTCAATCAACAAAGTTAGTACCGACATCACACAAGTACACGACTCTGTCTACTTTAGACTTTTGCTAGCAGGCCTACATGCAGGGGGAAAGGTGAATCGATTACTACAACTATTATTCACGTGTTTACCTGAAATATCAATCCAAGAGTACCACTCCATTTAGGCCTGAAAGGTCGACTATATTCAATGCCAGCAGTTACCCGTCCAATTGTAATAGGACTATGGTCAGGATGCTCCCCACCATGGATAAGTGTTCCAGGGGTCCTAGAGTTCTGACAAGGAAAACTATCATAAGCGCATGCACATGATTCGCAGCTGATGGAATCATGGAACTGTGGTGATATCATACTAAAGGTAAATACCTGAACCATGACAGTTCTGGAGGTCCTCTTATTGTCACCGTCAATCCAAGGGTCAGTGTAGTTTAAACGAAATATAGAATCTATTTGGCCCCTCTCTAGTGAGAGATTCAACTTCTTGTTCCTTCCAAAAACATTCCGCTGAGAATATGCAAAGCTGTTTAAAAATTCCAGTGTGAGGGAAAAAAAATAGATGTAGAACTTCCTGTAGGCAGGTACAAGATCTAAAATACATAACAAAATCTTATAGGCTACATATGGTATTAGAAATCCTGTACTGAGTAAATAATAAAATTAAAACCAAAATCTACAAATTGCCAGTTCATAAAGGCCTTGGGCTTTGGAGGGTCATCTTAACTTTGGCG